>NW_015164211.1:871578-903708 GCF_001447785.1 Gekko japonicus
CGGCGGGGGATGGGCAGGGCGGGGTAATAGAGGCAAACTGCTCCCTTTGAAGCCGCCCGACAAATGGAACCTGGGCTGCCTGCGAGCCCGAAGAGTCAGCCTAGGTCGATTTGAGTTGCGGTGAAGCCCAAAAGAAGTGGCGGGCCGGCGGGGGATGGGCAGGGCGGGGTAATAGAGGCAAACTGCTCCCTTTGAAGCCGCCCGACAAATGGAACCTGGGCTGCCTGCGAGCCCGAAGAGTCAGCCTCCCGCTCCTCTCCGGCGCTTGCCCGGCGCAGCCCACCCCACCTACCCACCCACGCCGCCGCGGCCTCCCCGTCGGGCACAGCCAGCCGAGAGGCGCCTCTGGAGCGGGCCTTCCCACGCTCCCCCCGGCAGGCAGAGCCGCGGGGGAGGAGGGGTGGGGGCACTGCTCTGGTGGGCGGGGCTTCTGTGAAATTTCGGGGAGGGCTGGCGCCCCCGCGCAGATTACGCCGGTGGAGACAGGAGCACAAGGGAGTTAAGTAGGACATAAATCATGAATCCAACTCTATCGTTCCTGTCCTCACCGACAAGCAAAGTCACACTTCTTCTAAGTCCATATTCGATTCGTTCTTTTTACACTGGCTCTCTGCAGAGCCCTTCGTTCCTCGCCATTAACCCCCTTCCAGGTTGTCCCTCAGTTCCTAGCTGGACGTGGTTCCTGACACTTTAATATCACAATTCCATCTTGGCTTCACAGTCCAACTAGAAGCAATCAGTATAGACAGCAATACATTATGCACATTTTAAGCAGCAGGAAAAGAAAGATAAGAGCAATCTTAACGTTCTCATGGTCAACATAAGCATTATTTAATTTTGAGTTCTGTAGCTGGAACACAGGGATCTTGGAGCTATGTCCAAAGCAAGGAATAGAGATATTGCTCTTGGTAGCTCTTAAGTAGATGCTCCCAAGTCAGAAAACATGTGAAAGATCAATTCAGGGAATATAACCAAAGCTATACTACCTTCAAGCAAGCAAATTTTATGTTGAGGAAGCTGTTATACCTTTCTCAACGCAGCTTTTTGTTTTTCTTGAACTCTTGTTTTCAGGGATGCATGTTTCAGGAACGAGCATTTCATCTGTACTGGAACTCCTAATCAGTGTATCACTTAAGGATTCTTTGCAGTGGGTTGCACAGATACCACTGTCCTCCCCTTCATTATTATTGATGCTGTCTTGCTCAGTTATTCCCATCACTTTGTCCCTGCTTTTCAGGGCCTCCTGCCTGCTGCCATTAAGCGGGTTCTCATTTTCATCCGGTGAAGAAGCCAAGCAAGTGTTTATTTTTTCCACATGAGTGTCAGCACGAAGCAGGTCATCCACGTTTACCTGCAGGTCATTTGTAGGAGATTCCCTGTCATCCATTAGAATGTTCCTATTCCTTTATATCCACTTTGTTGAA
The DNA here is from genome assembly GCF_001447785.1 of Gekko japonicus. Classification (NCBI taxonomy): domain Eukaryota; kingdom Metazoa; phylum Chordata; class Lepidosauria; order Squamata; family Gekkonidae; genus Gekko; species Gekko japonicus. The sequence goes on from NW_015164211.1 coordinate 873,003, forward strand.
ATGATCCTCAGCTCTAAAAAATAAAATAAATTGAAATAATTATAACAGAAATTTAAATCATATTATTTTATCAGCCAGGTTCAATTAAAACACATATGCAAAGGCCAACAGGCCCTTAAATACTGTATAGACAAAATATATAGAAAATATAAACAAAATATCCTAGTTAAAATGCCAGTAATATGCTGAGAGTTCATGGCACTCTCTGAACCAGGGTTTGCAAGCCAGCATGGGAAGCCAGCATGGTGTAAGTGGCGGACTCTAATCTGGAGAACTGGGTTTGATCCCCCACCCCTCCACTTGAAGCCTGCTGGGTGACCCTGGGCCAGTCATAGTTCTCTCAGAACTCACTCAGCCCCACCGACCTACATCACAACTTCACAAGGTGCCTGCTGTGGGGAGAGGAAGGGAAGTCGATTGTAAGCCGCTTTGAGACTCCTTAGGGCAGAGAAAAGCGGGCATAAAACCCCCCAACCCAACCCAAACATCAGCTACTGGATATGAGAGAAACCTTGGTTAGCATTAGCTCTATTTAGTACCAGTGCACATTTAAATCATGGTTAATGTTGAGATTGGAGAAAGATTTCACGTCACAGGGAAAGGAGTGCAATAACCCATCTCCCATTCTAGAGATCAAATTTTTATCCTTTAAGGCACTCAGAGTGACATACAGGGTTCTCCATTCTTCTCTTTTATCTTCCTAACAATGCTGTGTGGTAGGCTAGGCTTAGAGTGAGTAGCACAAAGTCTTCCACAGAATGTAATGCTTCAGTGGAAATCTGAACCCAGGTTTCCCCAATCAAAGTGCAACAGGCTAACCAACATACAGTACTGAGCCCGCTTGCGGGGGTAGGGTGGGGTATAAATTTAATTTAAAAAAAAAACAACCCTGCTGAAATGTCACATTTGCAGGAAGCAAAAGGGAAGTAATGCAAAAGATAGTAAGGAAACCTACACACTACTGGTTGGGTTATCAGTGGTCCTGAGCTATACCTGCCCTGTTTTTTAATGTGTGCATATAACCTATTGTATGTGTGCTCTCCTGTCTATTCAGAGGGCACAAGTATTTTTGTTTCTGTGGATGAACACTAAGAAGACAGGCCTGAAAGCCTTACTTGGCAGTACTGAAGTGTAAAGAGAAAGGAGCTGGCTTTGCTGACCCAACAAGCTACTTTAAGCAACAAATACTACCTGCAATATTACTAAACTGGGTCCAGTGATATTTTCTTATTTAACTGGGCAGTATTCTCTTCCTACTACACTTCTGTGTTTGCACTGGCAGGCTGTTGAACTTTTAGGGTGTTTAAAACAACAACAACAACAACAAATTCTATAGTAAGCTAAAATGTGTTACCAGGCCATAATGATATTTTGCTTTGAATACTCATTAGCACCAATTTTAGCTTCTTTTTAACAGGACACCACAGGAGACATTTAGACAGAAAATCTTTTGCAGACACACATTTGGTGAAATCACCATCTTGGCCATAATGCAAGTTCAATAAAATATGCCTGAACGTGTTCAAAGGGTAATAGAGTTTTTTTAGAATGCATAACATTGTGTTCTCCTGAACAAAAAACCATATGTTAAAGCTAGATTATATCTCTGTCCTACAGAAGGAGAAAATCTATATAAAAATCAAAATAATTAAGGATGAGTCTCGTGGCTTGCTCTGCTCATACAAGGAGGAAGGCAATTCTCATTTTCGAAGCAGCCCTTTGTGCCATGCTAGATTTTACTAACAAGAGTTTCCTATCCCACAAGAGAGGCTTTTTGGGTCACGCAGAGGCTGCTGGGGGAAAGAAAGGAAAATCCATTTTGACAAATTCCTTTTGTTTATGGAAATAAAGATTTAACCCTTTGTACTGGGTAGGGCTGTTGTCTCTCTGTCAGCTGACCAAAGAGTCTGTAATTGAGAAAGAAATTAAATATTTTAATTAGATATTAGTCAGATAATGGGTCTATTCAGCTGCACTCCAGGTATTCTTTCCTAGTCATTCTACTATTTACGTCATATGTTTTATACCATCTTCAATTAAAAAATCTTGAAAGTGGTCAACAAAAAGCCTATGAAGCCATGTAAATGTCACTGTAACAGTGCAGCCACAGTGTGTGGTCGATTGTGTTCCAGAGTCCCTGGTTAAGAATTTATTTTATTTGAACACAACTGTTTATCTCATTTACTAGGGTTACCCTACAGTAAGTACCTTTTGAGGAAGATGTGCAATCATTTTATTCAATTTGTTTACCCCAAGCTAAATACCCCTTCTCTAAGGAGCATAAGGTCCTCATTCACTTGGTGATACAAAGGCTACAGGGACTGCGTGTACATGCCTCACAATATTCAGTGACCTATAAGCAAACCCTAAGCATCAGTAGTGTCACAACCCCTATTATTACACGCAAGCACAAATACATGCACAAAATGTAATCACTGAAATTAATTTTCAGATAGCTGTTTGGAAAAATGAACCGTCTAAGAGCCTTAATAATGGAAGTTGCAACAACATTTTGGGTATAAGAACAATGTGTGTTACGGAAGAATCAATGTTCATGACCTATTAAAATTTCATAAAACTTTCCCCCCCTCAGATCCCTTTCTATCAGTATTTTAACAAGGGTTAATGACAACTAAGAAGAGACCTGCTTGTAGATGAAGGTACCATTTCACTATAAAATTAGAGCAAATAATTCAATACGACTATGCTACATCATAATCACGGATTACATACTTGCTTCCTAACTTTTTGCTTTGACATCACTTGCCTTTTCAAAATAACTTTCTATACATGGTAGGGTTGTCAGGCCCAGCCTGGCAACAAGTGGGAGACCAGGCTGGGCAAGGGCATGGGGGAATGTCTGTCAGTGACATCATTTCTGGGGGAAAGCCCCAGTGGCCTCTGGCCTGGGAGAGGAGGGATGGCTGCTGCTGGGGAACTGGGGCAGGGAAACCTGCCATGTGGAAGCCCATTGCCACTGTGTTGCACCAGCAGTCTCAGCAACAACAGGGAAACCACACAAGCCTGTCCCTGTGCGCAAACCAAGTGGTTTACTCCTTGTAGAATGTTACTCCTTGCAGAATTCTCCAAGAGGGAGATTTTTGCATTTTTATATCTCTGCATGTAGTGGTCAGTCATCACAGGATATAACTGGATATCTGCTGTCTGATAAAAGTATATCTTATCAGGCTGCACTATTTGCATCAAAGTCAATTCAAGCAAAGTATGTGGGGAAATGCAGGTCTCATATAAGCAATCCATTTGATCAGGATGGATACAGGAACATGATTCTTGTAGAATTTTCAGGGTATAAGTGTTGGAGAGTCAAAGCTCTCTTCATTATATATGATCTGGAATGATGAAGGGAGCTTTGACTGTTGGAGAAAACCTCCCCCCCCCATCTTGTTTGGTTTCTTAAGATGCTACTGGACTCTAATCTAGCTGTTCTACTGCAAACCAACATGGCTACCCTCTGAAACGATCTTCATGATTTCTGTATTGTATTGAAGAGTTCAACTTGTTCGTATGAGAAATTCTTGATTTTTGTCAATGATTCTAACCTGTTTTGCAACCGTTTTTGGCTATAGCAATAATATACCAAATGTCACAAGCTACTCTCACATGGGGGCATATGCAAATGTGTTCACACCTTTCACACATACCAGTGCTGTTGCCTTATTTTACCTCAGGCTTATACCTTGCATTATTTTTGATACGGTCAAGTTACCACAAGGAATTTCAACACACCAAATAAACAAACTGACTATTTGGTTTAAACATGCTCTTGTGTTCTTGTGTGGTAAGAGATTAGTCTCATTTTCAGCTTTTCACTTTTGTGGTAAACATCATCCTTTGTCACAACAATAAAGTTAAACGAAATACTTGCTATGCAAACAGATGCAAAAACCAGTTTGTGAGGAACATGTTAAAAAGTTAAATAATAATTAAAGATGCCTATTCAGAACTCAAAGAGCTAATGGAACGAAGGACAGCAGCTGAAAGGTTGAAACAGATCAGTGTAAATGTCTGATCTAATTTTGATTTAATGGAACTATTTTCTCTCCCAATATCTTGATGGGAGAGATGAAGAATTGATGGCAAAAACACCGTTGTATCATCACTATTCCTGTGAAGAAAAGATAGTGCTGGGTGCATTATTCTTCTATAGTTTCAATAACAATGAATACAGCAACAGTACACAATGGCTGAAGCACTCCAGTGTCCTAAAAGGGATTCAGAAATGAATTCTGCAATAAGTAGATGTTTCTTTATTAACATCCCATTTCTCCCAAATGATAATCTCAAAATACATTCTCCTCCTGTTTATAGAACTTCTTGGGAACTTACAATCAACTTAAATAATTCAACTATCTGAGTAATCTAAACAAATGTTATTTTTATAGAATGTTAGCAGTCATCAACTGCCATGAAGCTCCACACCTTGCTAGAAGCATTCTTCAGAGGTGAGCAATGGTGAACAAAGATGGTACTTTTAAGCAGGGGTCATTTGGGACCGGAGCACACCGGAGCACTGCTCCGGCAGCCTAGGAGCAGGCACAAGCCTCGCCCCCAGCTTGCTGCCCCACCCGCCGCAGAGAGAAGGGGTTTAAAGTTTAAACCCCTTCTCTCTTCACTTCTCCCCCCCACCCCGCCTTGGTAGGCCGGCTGGGGAAGCAAAAAAAGGGGGGATGCATCTTTAAAATCCTCCCCTCCCCTTCCCTTCTTCAGTCAGCCTGCCAAGGCGGGGTGGGGAGTGAAGAGCGAAGGGATTTAAAGTTTAACCCCCTTCTCTCTTCACTCCCCCCCCCCAGCCTGCCTGGGGAAGGGAAGGATTTTGAAGATGCCTTCCCCCCTTTTGCTTCCCCTTCTGACATCACTTCTGGTGATGTCGGGGGCATAGCATATACTAATGGGCTATTATGCTAATAGTCTATTAGGTATGCTAATGAGCTCCTCCAGCTCTTTTTCTACGAAATGACCCCTGCTTTTAAGTATAACAGGATAATTACATGCGCTCTTCAAACAGTTAACCTTAACAGGAATGTGATCACACCAACAGGATCAGAACTGCATTTTACAATCCATTACCAGGGGAAAGTAGCTATTGTTAAAAACTATGCCAAACCTTCAGGTTGTCAATGCCATTTAACATCTAGACTAAACTCAAACAAACAGCAGCACTGTATAATAATAAAACAGGCTCAGAACTCTCTCAAGAGAATAGCTGAGATAAAACAAAATAAACCACACCTTGTCCAAACATTTTACTTCTATCTCTCTTGAAATGTAAAATTCAAAGTGAGATTGTAGGTATTCAAAAAATAAAAAATATTTAAATAGAAAACCCTACTGAAAAAGAGGGAAAAAATTAAAATGGCTGGAAAAAACCTTTTGAGACCACAAGATTGGAGATTCAAATAGGAATAAAAAAAATGGCCTCAAGCAATCTTCAATTTGCCTATTTTAAAAAACACCTTCAAGTTCCCCCCCCCAGATGAAATGAATTACAGTATAAAATTCACAAATCTGAAAGTCCACTCATGACCTGCTCCAAATCTGTATGCAATGCTGCTTGTAATCATTTAATATAAATCTTTCAGACTACTAGAAAACTCTGAGAACCACAAATGGAGTTTTACTTTCCTGCCTCCCCCTGACCCCAACAACTGCTGCCCCTGTGTAGCGTTGCCAGTTCCAGGTTGGGAAATCCTTGAAGATTTAGGGGTAGAGCCTGGGGAGGGCTGGGGTTTGCAGAGGGGAGATACTTCAGTGCAGTATAATGCCACTGAGTCCACCCTCCCTCCAACACATTTATTACCCAGGGGAACTGATGTCATCTGGAGATTAGATGTAATTCCAGGAGATCTCCAGGCCCCACCTGGCGGTTGGCAGAGCTACCACTATGCCTCCTGAAATAAGCTGCTCCCTTGAAATTGCCATGAGCTATGGCATCTGGGGGCTGCTGCAGATGAAAGAAGGAAATGAGTGGCAACTGTAGCCCCTCCCTGTTGTCTAAGTGGAAGTGCCTTCGACTCCCAAAAGTACTCCTTTAAGTCACAGAATCACAGAGTTGGAAGGGGCCATACAGGCCAACTAGTCCAACCCCCTGCTCAATGCAGGATCAGCCTAGAGCATCCCTGACAAGTGTTTGTCCAGCTGCTGCTTAAAGACTGCCAGTGAGGAGGAGCTCCCCACCTCCCTAGGCAGCTGGTTCCACTGTTGCACATCTCTTACTGTAAAAAAGTTTTTCCCTAATATCCAGCCTGTATCTTCCTGCCCTTAATTTAAACCCATTATTGCGAGTCCTATCCTCTGCTGCCAACAGGAACAGCTCCCTGCCCTCCTCAAAGTGACAGACCCTCAAATACTTAAGAAGAGCAATCATGTCTCCTCTTCTCCAAACTGAACATTCCCAAGTCCCTTAGCCTTTCCTCATAAAGCTCCAGGCCCCTGATCATCCTTGTTGCTCTCCTCTGCATCTGCTCCATTCTGTCCACATCCTTTTTGAAGTGAAGCCTCCAGCACTGCAAACAATACTCCAGGTGCGTCCTGAACAATGCAGTGTACAGTGGGACCATGACATCTTGTGATTTCAATGTTATGCCTCTGTTGACACACCCCAAGATTGCATTAGCCTTTTTTGTCACTGCCTCACACTGGCTGCTCATAGTTAACTTACAGTCCACGCTTACCCCAAGATCTTGTTCACATACACTGCTATCCAGAAGTGTGTCCCCCATCCAGTATGAGTGTTCCTCATTTTTGTTACCCAGATGTAGAACTCGGCACTTATCCTTGTTAAATTGCATCTTGTTCACATGCACCCACTTTTCCAGTGTGTTCAGATCTCGTTGGATTCTATCTCTATCTTCTGGTGTGTTTGCTGCTCCTCCCAATTTGGTGTCATCTACAAATGTAATGATCAGCCCCTCCACACCCTCATCCAGATAATTTATAAAATATTGAAAAGTCCCGGTGCAGAACTGAGCCCTGTGGCATCCCACTGGACACTTCCCTCCATTCAGATGAAATGCCATTTACAACTACTCTGAGTGTGGTTCTCCAACCAGTTCCCTATCCACCTAACTATCCTAGAGTCCAGTCCACAGTCCTCTAGTTTACCCATCAGAACATCATGGGGAAACCTGTCAAAGCTTTACTGGAACCCAGGTAAACAACATCAACAGCATTCCCTCAATCCAGTAAGCTTGTCACTTGATCAAGGAAGGAAATGAGATGACCCAAAATGAAGAGCCACCAGGAAGAAGACTAATGAGTCAAATAGTTGTACTTTGTATATCAAATTCACTGTGGAATTCACTGTCACAGGAGGTGGTGGCAGCTACAAGCACAGATGGCTTCAAGAGGGAATTGGATAAACACATGGAGCAGAGGTCCATCAGTGGCTATTAGCCACAAGGTATAGATAGGAACTCTTGATCTGGGGCAAGTGATGCTCCGTATTCTTGGTGCTTTTGGGGGGGGGTCAACAGTGTGTGTGTGGGGTCTTCTAGTGTCCTGGCTCCACTGGTGGACCTTTTGATGGCACCTGGTATTTCTGGCCACTGTGTGACAGGGTGTTGGACTGGGTGGGCCATTGGCCTGATCCAACATTGACTTCTCTTATGTTCTTAAAGGAGGTCAGAGTAAACTGAACTGTTTCTCTAGTTCAGGCAATCTAATTCCAGAGAGATAGCATTTCACAGTTGTGAAATACAATCTCCATCCTTTGCAAGCATGAGAGGATTCCTCTCTTGAAAAGTGAAGTCGTTAATTCAAGTAAAAGCTCTTCTCAAAGACTCAGAAATATGCAGATGCACATTATGTTAAAGCGACAGATTACCTAGATTACCACTACCCTCCCACAAATTGAAAACCTGGTATTTAACAACAAAATGCTGAGGCAAAGAAAGGGCCTTCATATAATCAGGGAAGATGTTCTATGAGACCTAACATTAAGCACTTACATAAATTACCCATCTGAGATGTACTCTGCAAACATTATGCATCACAACATCCATGATAAACAGGCAAAAGCTCTCCAATCTTTTTTCACAATGGAGAAAAATGAAGCAGAAATACTCAAATGACTGCCTAGCAAAGAAATAATCACATAGCACTGCACTTAAACAAGTGAACATCTGTGGCTAACATGATGGAACACATCTCTTTCTGTAAAGCAACAGGAGTTTAATTCTTACCGGAGGTGCAGTTTCCAATACTAAAGTGAAAGAATTTCCATTAGGTTACTGACTGAACCTGTTACTTCAAAGTGAAGAATGAGGCAAACTGCCTGCCTTGTTAGATGCAGTGCCACAGAATATAACATACTCCACCACAGAAGGGAGATTATACTGGCAGGCAGATTACAGAATTGTGGTCTGCCAGGGAGAGTTATTTCAGAAGACAAGAGCCACTGGAAAATATAATAATACTAGGAAAAGTGGAAGGCAGCAGGAAAAAAAGAAGACCCAACATGAGATGGACTGACTCAATCAAGGAGGAGCCGCAGCCCTCAGTTTGTAAGACCTGAGCAAGGCTGCTAACAATAGGATGCTTTGGAGGTCATTAATTCATAGGGTCACTATAAGTTGGAAGTGACCTGATGGCACTTAACACACACACACACAGAGTAGCTGCAGGGGTGGTGTGAGACTGACTGGAAGTGCCACAGGATTTCTAATACTGTGGCTGTTTTAAGTATGGGATCTGGCAAGAACAATTAGACTGACCAATTATACCTGAGTTACGGAAGAATAATAGGTAATTTAAATTGTTGCATCAGTATACAGTACCGGGGACAGAGGATAGCGGAGAGAGGGTGTCACCTAGATGTGTGGGGTCCCCCAGGGGGCAATCCTCTCCCCAATGTCGTTTAACATCTCTATGAGCCCCCTCTCGCCCAGCTGGTGCGGAGTTTCAGCCTGGGATGTCATCGGTACGCTGATGACACCCAGCTGTATGTGTTGATGGGTGGCCGGCTGGATGCTGCCCCAGCAAATTCGGCTGAGGGACTGGAGGTCATGATGGGATGGTTGAACTTGAAACAGAGCTGGCTGAGAGTGAATCCATCTAAGATGGAGGTTCTGTGGCTGGGTACAGGGGATTCAGGATTGGTGTGCCAACTCCCAGCTCTTGACGGTGTGCTTCTAACACCAGCTCTGACTGTCAAAAGCCCGGGTATGGTTCTGGACACCTCCATATCAATGAAGGCCCAGATCACAAATGTTGCCAGGCTGGCATTCTTCCAGCTCCGCCAGGTCAGGCAACTGGCCCCCTTCCTGTCTCACCCTGACCTAGTCACAGTAATCCAAGCAACGGTCACTTCCAGGCTAGATTACTGTAGCTCGCTTTGTGCAGTCTGACCCAGAAATTACAACTGGTCCAGAATGCAGTGGCACGGATCCTCACCAGAACCCTACAGACAACACACATCCAACCAGTGCTCTGTCAGCTGCACTGGCTACAGATGGAGTACCAGACCAGGTTCAAGGTTTTGGTATTCACCTTTAAGGCCCTAAACCGTCTGGGACCTATTTATCTACAGGACCGTCTCTTCTGGTATACCCCCCCCCCCGAAGAGCATTACCCTCTGCAGATAAGAACTTACTGGTGATCCCTGGCCCAAAAGACATCTGGCTGTCCTCAACCAGAGCCACGGCCTTTTCAGCACTAGCCCCGACCTAGTAGAACTTTGCCAAATAACATCCATGCCCTGTGGGACCCTGTACAGTTCTGCAGGCCTGTAAGGAGGAGATGTTCTGCAAGGCCTATGGTTGAGGACAGCAATGGTCTCCATCTTCCCTGACACATTCTTACTTCTCCCCCATGAGGTAACTGTATAATTTGATTATTTTAGTGCCATCTGAAACTGTTTTGAAATTGTCTTAAATTATTTATGTTTCAGCTGTTTTAGTGATTTATGATTTTTAAAAAATAGTTGTTCAGCACCTTGAGCCTTATGTGTACAGGGGAGGGCAGTCTAAAGTCTACTTTAATAAATAAATAATGGGAATCGAAATTCAAGAAAATAATAATAGCAATTATTTTATTTAACGGTTAATTTTATGAAGATATTGGTATACAGTAAAATAAATCTGTAAAATATTATAAACGAAGGACAAGCCCACTATAAGGCTGGCAAGCAATCAACTTCAAAAAGAAAACACATCCCATTTTCTACCAAAGGGCATCAACAGACAACCAAAGAAGAAGATAACAGTATGCCAGTTACCAGTTTTTCCATCAGATGATCATGATTCTAACGTTTGCTGTAATCATTTTGTATTGATCTGTTATAATTCTTATAACTTGAGTTTGGAAGCTTGAGTATTTATTTATTTATTTAGTTGCTGTAGATTTTCCGGGTTGTGTGGCATTGTAGAACCTGACGTTTCACCAGTAACTGTGACTGGCATCCTCAGAGATATAACAGAGAAATATGGAGTACTCTCTGTGTTAAGGTGAGAAGAAAATGGTAGGCAGGTAATTTATATCTACTCCAGAAGGTGGGGTAGGGCTGAGTCATTTTCTTGTAGGAGTTCCCCAGGCTATGAACATGCTACTGGAGGAGCTTTCCTGAGGAGGTTCTTTTGTATATGGATTGTTTCATAAACATAAACACAATTTCAACAAGAAAGAAGAGTTTAAAAATAAATAGGGCATGGTTTCCTGTCTTGAAAAACACAAAAGGCTCTACACCTGACAATAGCACTACAGATAAGATTAGAATTTCAACAGACAATCCACATACAAAAGAACCTCCTCAGGAAACAGGAAACCTCCTCAGGATGCGGGTGGGCCCCTAGCTGCTGCAGCCGGGCACAGACTGGGAGGTCCAGCGCATGGCCACGCTCTCCTCCAGGCAAGCGGGTGGGTTCCCTGGTCTGCATGTAGACGGAGCTGTCAGGGCTTGGGGAGCTGGATGCGGGCAGCCCACTTGCCCACCCGCCGCAGGCAGCTTAGCTGGGAGCCTGGTTCTGGGAGAGAGGGGTGCATTTTTGTTTTGTCCATGCCACCATGATTTACCACCTTGGAGCTCTTGGGGGCTGAGGGAGGGAGAATGCAGGCGAGCCCCTTGCAGCTGCTGGGCGGAGGTCTTGCTGCAGCCACTGCTGCCGGGTGAGGGGGGATTTTGCCCATGCCCTGCTTGCTGCTTCGTTTCTGAGCTGTCGGAGCTGGGGGGGAAGATGCAGGTGGGCTGCTTTTGCAAAAGCATATTAGTTCTTTCCTCTAAAAAATGAGGAATACCAGGATGGGAAGGATTTTAGAATTGGGGGACTTGTCTGGGGCAAGATCAAAGGCTTCTCTTGGTGGCTGGCAGCTATTATAATGTCTTGGAAAGCTACCTGCAAGCACCAGGCTGCTCCCACGATGCACTGGGAGAAGCAGCTGGGGATGGAAACTTTTCAGAGGTAAGAGGAGTGGAGGAAGGGAACAGGTCTTGCCGATAGCTCTGCAGCACGTCTGGCAGTTGTCAAAAGCCAGATGGGTCAAAGGAATGTTTCAAACTTTGCAGAATTGAGTTAGCTGTTGTTTGAGGGGAAGGTTTGGTTAAAAAAAATGAAATGAATATATAAAGGAAAATCCTGTCCTGTGTATAGATGGGAGATACAGAAGAGTGGTAATTTCTTAGCCTTTTCTCCAAATGTTCACCTGACCTGTTAATATGTTGGAAGGGATGCTGACAAATTGCATCTACTTTCTGCTCAAGGCTATAGCTGTATGAGCAGTAATAGACAGACAGACAGCATCCCCCTTTCTGGATCTCAATTTACTTTATTTATTTAAAATATTTTTATGCTGCTTTTCCCACCTGACCAGGGTCTTGAAGATGACACACATAAAAACATTAGAACAACATTTAGAATTATAAAATAATTCAATAGCAATGCATAAAGAATACCAGAACCTGGGAGGAGGCCAATAACCATTATTGGGGTTATGCCAAACACAACAAAAATGTCTTCATTCACTGGCAGAAGACACTGATAGGGGGAGATGGATGAATCTCCCCAGGGAGGGAGTTCCAAAATTCCAAACTCTATAGAGAGGCTGCTTGGACCCTCCAAAGGCTGGGAGGAATAATGAAAAAAATGTGGTACAGGATGGAGCAGAGGTCCATCAGTGGCTATTATTAGCCACAAGATATCAATGGAACACCCTGTCTGGGGCAGTGATACTCTGTATTCTTGGTGCATGGGGGGCAAGACTGGGAGGGCTTCTGGAATTGTGGCCCTGCTGCTGGACCTCCTGATGGCATCTGAGTTTTGGCCACCGTGTGACACAGTGTTGGACTGGATGGGCCATTGGCCTGGTCCAACATGGCTTCTCTTATGTTCTTATGATATGAAAATAATATTTTGGATTTTTGTAGCACTTTGTGCTTCATATTCTGCCGAGATGCAGAAGGATTCAATAGGGGCGTTGTTCAGTGATAGAGCATCTGCTTGACATGCAGAAGGTCCCAACCTCTTCAGCTAAAAAAAAGATCAGGAAATAGGTGATGTTAAAGATCTCAGCCTGAGACTCAGGAGAGCCGCTGCCAGTCTGAGTAGTCAATACTGCCCTTGATAGACCAATGGCCTGATTCAGTATTAGGCAACTTCATGAGTTCATGTGTTCAACATGTGTTCATGAGGAAGATTCAGGTATTGATCTGGGGGAGTTGGTCAAAGGATTGGCTGTAGACCAAATAGGTTTTGATATGGGTTGGACCCTACCAGTTTTTTGGCTGGTGATCCTTTTCATAAAAACCCTGTTTTTTAAACAGGCTAGATGGCCATTTGATAGCAATGCTGATTCTGTGAACTTAGGCAGATCATGAGAAGGCGGGCAGGAGGGGGTGCCTCAGTGCTTAGTTCTCTTGGCCCTCTTTGACATGCCCGGGGAAACGCTGATCACCCCTTTGAGGTCAGGAAGCAATTTTCTCCAGGCCAATTTGGCCAGGCATCCTGGATGGGATTTTTTTTTGCCCTCTTCTGGGAATAGACCAGGAGTCACTGGGAGTGTGGAGGCAGGTATCTGTTAATTTTCTGCATTGTGCAAGGGGTTGGATGACCCTGGAGGTCCCTTCCATGATCTTATACGTCGATGCAAGATGTACATATGTTCACTGTAATATGTGAACAGGGCTTCTGTTTCCCTGGGTGCTGAGCAGGAAGAGAGGGGAATGGCAACAGGTATGTTCTTGATATGTACACCATCCAGAACACTTAACACTTAACTCGTGTGTGTGCCACACAGCATTATCCCGATTGGCAATTTTGCATACAAGTTCTCTGTAATTGAATTGCTGTGTTATTGGCTTCGGAAGGAACCTTATATTTTATAAACTGCAATACTCCTTGCATAAACCAATACAGCTATTTGGAATTATCTTGCTCATAACATCAGGCAAAGCTTAGCTTGTACCCACTTGAAGAAGGCAGGGTATGTGTAAGGAATACAGGCGGAGTCTTTGATTTCATGGTTTGTAAAGCAGGAAGGGTTACTTGCATCAATTGGAGAGGCAGCCCAAGAGTCAGAGTGCAGCTTTGCTGTGCTCTATTCTTTCCCCCTCATATAAGGGGGGGGGAGGAGAAAAAAGATCAAATTGTCCTTAGCTCATCTAGAAGTAGCCCCTGTGCAGAAGTGATTACGTACAATGTATATATTCAAATATAACCTTATTCTCTGTATCCTAGTCACAATTTTTTAGAAAGACAATTGTGACTCTTCTGCATGAAGCAGCTGGACAGACACTTCTCAGGAATGCTCTAGGCTGATCCTGCATTGAGCAGGGGGCTTGACTAGATGGCCTGTATGGCCATCCAGAGGGTAGCCCCCCTATGGCAGAGTGGGTATTTAAATTTGAATTTTGAAAGAAGGAAGTGACTTCAGAGAAGGAGGCAGGTTTAGGAGAGTGCCCAGAAATGACATCACAGGAAGAGGTGGGGTTTTGGTGCAGTGTGCTGGAAGTGACATCATAAGGGGTACAGCTTGGGAAGTGACATCACCGGATATGACATCACAAAAATGATGTCACTTCCTTTCTCTTGGCTCCACCCCCAAAGTTCTCAGGTATTTCCCAAGTTGGACCTGGCAACCCTACTTTTAGATCAGCAGTCAATATATCTAATACTCAACATGCCATCTGTGGATACTTAAATCTGTGGGTCAGGGCCATGCAGAGAGAAGGGAGATTTTTCTACAACTTGGGAATTTGCAAAAAAATATGGAAGCTTAAAAAAAATAAATGGGATGGTAATTTTTTTCCCAAACAGAGGAGCATTATCCATGCAGCATCCAAAAAAGGTAACCAAAAAGTTTGGAACAGAGAAAACGAAAGTAAAATATAACTATGCACATAGTGCAAATGTACAAAATATCATATGTAATTTAATAATACATCATAAGTTCTAAAATATCACTTAAAATCAACAATCCTGTGGTTCAGCATTTAAGTACTTAATCCCAATATAAAGACAAATGTCCATTTACATAAATACAGGTTTAAAAGTACATGTTGTCTCCATATGCAAGAACCAATACCAAACCGTTTCTGGCACCTGGCCTTCCTCAGTGGTATAATTCAAATGGAGCACTCCATTAATCTAACAAAAACCTACATAAAACCAATCATACACAGAGTGGCCCTTACTTACAATAAGACTTACACTTACACTTACTTAACACCCATGGAGTAAGTGGTATCAAATTTTCATGTGGCTTTCCAATGTTAAGTTATATGCTGTCCTAGGAACTTCCAAGTCATATTTACCCTATTGACCTGTTGCAGTTGTAATTAACTTACTATGTATATGATTTATTTTGAAAGTTTTAAAATGTCTATATTGTATTGCCCAGTTCTTCCTAGTTTCTTTCTGTCTTATTACTATATATTGTTGAATGATATTATCACTATGTTTTGGTGTTTACAATAGTTTTTTTTAAAATGTTGTGTGAAACAACATGAGCAACTCATCAAGGCGTAAAATATTTCCTTTGCCTGTGGATCATCTTAGGTCCAATCTGAAATGCTCAAAGTTCCAATGAAGTGCTCAGGTACAACTAGAAAAGAATCAGCCTCCACGGGTGAACATCTCAGTGTGAGTAAATTATATTTTAGCACTTCTGAATATATTATTAAATGATATGTGATATTTTGTACAGTTTACTTTCTTTTGCTTTGTTCTGACGTTTGGATTACCTTTCTCATGCAGGGTTCTGTTTTTCTCCCCCTTTTTTGGTTGTACTGTGCAGCATCCACCCTACTTGTGGGAGTCACTGGAGGTGGGAATGTCACTGATTAAACCAGATAGGAGGCAAAGGGCAGGAGCTGCTGCTGCCCACTGCCACTGTCCTCTGTACAGTGGTAGGGAGAGCAGATGGCTGGAAAGGCTAGCAGGGTAAGGGCAGAGCAGTGGGGGGGCAAGTGAGATTCCCCCTTCCTGTGAGCTTGCCGGGAGGGGAGGACTGACAGCCTGTGCCACTGCTACCACATCAGCCAGGACTGTGGAAGCAGTGCAGCTGAGGGTGAGTGAATAAAGTGGGGGGGGGGGGAGATGGGATCCCCCTGTAAGACTTGAAGGCCCACTTTTACAATATATAATTTGCTAGTCCATGAAGTAGTATCTATGGCTTCTAGAAGGAAGATAACTTGTGGTAAAAATGAATGAACTCTTCCAGTAATGACAAAATTAAAATATATTTCCAGGCATCTAATGTATTTTAGTAGGATTAGACCAATAATGATTTTATTCTAGATTGCACAATAATTATGCAGAAAAATAAATGAATCACAGGATTTGCAGTGCTTCTATGATATGAAATGCAAGGCTGCTTTCATAAAAGCAGGAATAGTCAATAACTCTGAACGTTGCTATGAAAAAAGTATTTTTTGGTTTGGGTTGGAAGAAGCTGAGGAAGAAGAATATTTTGAGATACAAACACTACTCTTTCCATTTCCACTTTCCAACAGAGAGAACTGCTACTCAGTGCAGCTTCATTAGTAGTTTCTCTCATCATGAGATTATCGCATTATGTACAATCTCATTAGTAAGTATGCTCACTATCAGACAATCTGTTTAATCTAACCTCTGTTTATATCAGCTGCCTGCTTTCTCTCCACAGAAGAACATGCTGAAAGTACATTTACTCCTTCATAAGCTCTTCGGTAAATCTCCCTACTTTATTATGCTCCTCCTGCCCTCCCACCCTTGAAAATAACATCTTTCAGGATACAGAAAACAAGTCATCAACACAATTAACTCTGTGGAATGTGTACAATGCATATCTACAAACATAGTGCAATATTCAAACCCTGGTTTCAAACTCTGGTCAAAAGCTAACCTAGGTTAGTATCAGTGCATACGTAATACTACTTTATTGTCAAAACTGGCAATGGAAGGAAACAGAGACCTCATACAGGAAGAGTAGGGAAGTTGTATTTGAATCTACTTCCCATTTCTAACAGGTGATGCGGTTGACAGCACTGATCCTAGGTGGATTCCCATGTAGGACCAGAGGAAAAAAAATTCAAATACGTGCATAGAATAGCTGGCTATTTCATAATCTGTAGGACCAGAGGAAAAAAAATTCAAACACGTGCATAGAATAGCTGGCTATTTCATAATCTGAGGGAAAAGCTAGTTTAAATATCCAGTTTTTAGTAAACTACCAAAAACTGTAGATTATAACTTCAGCCCATACAGCATTCTACGTAGACTAAAATTCTAAATCGCTTTTAAAAATTGGCCAGTATTAGTGGAAACTGTCGCCTCTTACCCTACATACTGTCTACTGCCTTTTAAATCCCCTGTTAAAGTAGAAGGAAAGGCAACTGCCTTTTTCTGCCTATTGCTGCCGCAGTCCTGTTGCACACTGATCACTTCACCTTCTGTTGCAGTGATGAGGTCTCAATGTACCATGGAGGAAACAGGCAGAAGTTGTGGAGGACCACTGGAGGCTGCCTTTTGTCTTGCTTCAGCTATAGATTCAAAGTGGGAATGTCTGGTTGTCTGGCTAACAGGTAGCAATCATCTGACATAACTAAATATTTATATTGGTGAGTGAACTTACTCTCTATAGCACTGAGAGTACTTTTTCTTTCTTTATGATGAAAATAGCTCAGGTGCCTGCCTTCATACTCTTATACTGACCAATGTTCATTTTGCCACAAAGCTTTTTTCATACTCTAATACTAACCAATGTTCATTTTGCCACAAAGCTTTTTGCAACCACTTAATATTTAACTTGCAGACGAAGAAGTTCACCTTATTGACTATTACCTCTTTTAAGTTCCCATTAAAATAATTTAAAATTATGTTTATAGAGATGGACTCCTGGAATGATTGCTGATGATTAAACTGAAAGCTAAAAAACAAGTTCATGAAAACTAAGACAAACATTTCAGTAAACAAATAATTTCTTGTAACAAACGTACACTGAAAATACTTCCCTTGTGGATAAGTGTTTATTTCCATTTTTTTAAAATGTTCACCTGTTTCTCCAAACACATATAGATTTCAATCTAATGTCTAGCTGGCAGTGATGACCCAGCCCTTCCGCCTATTAAAAATACTCTGTAATGCATACTATTCAGGTTTAAGCAATTAGCCATGAATGTAAAAACACATATCTCGAACATTGGTTATGTTCTTTGCACCCAATGCCTAATTTCAGAGTAGTAAAAGACAGCATTTCCTGCTTTGAACAGCTGTTAAAATTAATTCATTTTCATTGTATCTTCAGCAGAGTCAGGCAATAAGAACTTGAATACACCATATTACGCAGGTTAAGACAGGCCCTCTAGCAGATCTGAACACATACACAGGGCATGATCTGGACAAAATTACCTTCAGTCCCACTGATTTTTATTAGAGACATTTAAGAACATGTGACTCTCCCACTGAAATCAACAGAACTCAAAATCCCTTGTTTTCAAAATAATATCTATAAGAGACACACATCAAACAATGTTTAAGAGTATGGCAAGAAGTTAGTTAAAAATCTAAATCACATGCTTTGATTATCATGGTGCTAAAGTCACTCTACTACATAATCATGACATTATTAATCAAAACTATAAGGTTTAGAAGCTTTATAAAACAGTAATTCACAGGACAAACTAGTCCTACACAGCATAGGTTTGTGTATTTGGCTCTGTTTTGCCGGGGGGGGGGGAATGACCCCTTAAAGGATCAGGCAATAGGGTAGACACTACCATTCCGGATGCCGTTCACAAGAAAGAGAGACATGCCAAGGGGCTTATGAAGTTAAGAAGCTAAGTGAGGTGAGTGTAAGTAGGGACAGATTTCAGAGCTAACAAGGCTGAGGAACAGGGAGAGAGTAGCAGATCTACGAACAAAATGGGAGCAATACAAGGTAAATAATCCAAGTGCTTCACACAGGGAGTACTTCATGACATAGGCAACATTTCCTGACAAGAAAGGAAAATGTATTAGGATCAGGGATAGGTAGGGACCAATCAGGCATGGAAGCTGCTGAGAAGCTAGGGGCTGATGAAACTGCATGGGGTACAAGAGGCTCAAGAGTTCTGAGGAAGGTTGCTTAGAGAGTAAAGCAGCAGCTCAGCTCTCAGGTTCAAGATTTCACATAGTTTAAAGTTATGACAGCTCTCATAGGTTAATATTGAGATTTTATGCCTTGATTCACATGAATCAGTGAACCATTCTTAGTTGCAGGTGATATTGCTTTACAAGTAAAACATTATTCTCTTTAATCTGAGACAGAGACTGGAAATGCAAACTATTGTCCGTTTTCCCACTCTACATCCCAAGCCATTAAAGAGAGTTCCCTAACCCACTGAGCAACTTTTCAGTGGTAACAAGAGCCTGCAGCAGGAAGGGGAAGGCAGAAAAATCCAAGTGCATGAGCAGAATTCCACTTGTGCTGCTTTGGATACCATCCAATATTTTCATAAAACTAAGGAAGCTGAATGTTCAGCAATACTTGGGATTCTTACCATAGTCTTGTGCCTTCCCCACCTGAAATTAGGAAAAACACACTTACCATTTTCTTTGCTCTTAAACTGCTTCTCAAGAACGTTACAGAGGCAAGGAGATAACGTCTTTTAGGCACCAAAAAGCTCACACACAGTTGCTTGGTATCTGCTCATTCTGCAACACACAAAGTATCTGTTCAGTCCACACTAAATAAACAAACATACACAGATTCCTAGCTAGTTGCCGCCTCCTCTTCTCTCTATAGAGGGAAAAAGAAAAGGAATGTGCAAGCAACATAGATGGAACAGGACAGAAATCTAACAAGCTAAAATGCAGAATACAACAGTGATTAGTTTTTCAAACACTGGATATCCTGTTAGGAATCAGGATTAAAGTTTTTTAGTCCTTAGGATTGTACTGTTAATAAGTCACTATAACTCAGAAAGTTTTTTAGTACAGTGCAATCTTAAGCAGAAATCAATGAAGTCAATGTGTTTAGAAGCATATAACTGTCCTTAGGGTTGTACTGTTAATAAGTCACTATAACTCAGAAAAACCTTTTGACTTTCAACTATTAAAGAGACTGTCAATGGGGTTCTTGTTTTGAGACAGTAAAATTAATAAGAGTTGTTCTACAGAATAAAAAAACCTCGAGGATCAGTGCATAAACTTGTTCAAAACTTTGAAGTACATTAATGGTAACACTCCACTGAATTCTATAGGGTTTTTATAGTATGTTAGTAGGATCATGGCGGCAATATACACAGAAGCTTTAACAAATGGCTAAGACTTGAATTTTGGGGGTGCAAGGTAAGTAGGGCAGATTAACTGACCCCAGTTTCCCCAGACAACAAGCTTCCAAATTAAATGCTTCTATCAGCACAACCAGTAATATATATTCTAAGTTATGACAATGTAGAGTAGGAAGTAAGACAGATTCTGTGGCTTGGACTCAGAAAGTAACTGTAGATACACCACCACACCATGTCACACACTGCTTTGGAAAAAGTCTCCTAAGTTTTGCCAGTTGTTTGCCACGTGGTACAAAGAGGAGGGCATTGCTGTTCAAGTTCAAAGCCTCATTGGCCAGTCATACTTAGTTACATTATTGTTGAATCTCAGCCTGCTCCCAGCAGGACTACTTTGTTCAGGCAAAGGAACAGTTATCATTCTTTCGGAAATTTTGAGGCAAGTTAGGAATTTAGAAACAGCATCAGATACATGGGAGAAAGCAGAGGCAGAATAGAAAAGAGTATTCAGTTGTCATTTTGTGGGCTCCTAATAAGAGCCAAATATCAGATCTAAAGGACTTATTATCTGTGAAACTTACCAGATTGTCTATGTAATACACAAGTAAATTCTGGCTAGTACTACCCTCATAAAGCTGTGCAAATTATTTAACTAGTTAGGGACTGGTCCTGGCTGGTCCTGCATTGGGCAGGGGGTTGGACTAGATGTTCTGTATGGCCCCTTCTAACTCTATGATTCTATTACTTTTATTTGAAATAGTATGATTTACACATGTACATAAATACATTATTCACAGTGACTTCCACAAAAGGGGAAAAAAATCTTAAAATGTAAGAAAAAGAAAAGAGAACAAGAAGTCAACCATTATGAATCCTCTTGCTCATATGAAACATTATTCCATGTACACTGGTGATTGAAACATTGCAATATAATCCTGAACAGTTACATTCTTCTACACTGATTGGTTTCCAATTGATTTAGAAGGTTATAATTCTGCTTTGGATTACATTTTTAGACAAGGATCTGGGAGACACTCAGACATGAAACTTACTGGGTACCTTCACAAGGTTTAATGCAAAAGTGATGGGGGACAGAACAACCAGTGCCTGGAGCTCCTTGGTGGAAAAACACAACAAAAAAGTATAGGTCAATAGCTTGTGATACCATTTGCACAGACTGACTGGAGATCTTCTTGGATCAATCATTCTCACTCAGCCTAATCTATCTCACAAGGTACCTTCACAAGGCTTAATACAAAAGTGATGGGGGACAGAACAACCAGTGCCTGGAGCTCCTTGGTGGAAAAACACAACAAAAAAGTATAGGTCAATAGCTTGTGATACCATTTGCACAGACTGACTGGACACATATCAGAACTATGAATCTTATTTTTATCTGGCACTGGCAGTTCTTCCTCAGCCCTTGGGGTCACTGCTCTCCATGCTTGAGCAAATTTTAAATCTGTCTCCTTTAAAAGTTATGCTAATACGACACTGCAATATGGGCAGTTTGCAGGCAACTATGAAGAATGATACAACTCTCAGGAATGTACTCAAGTGCTCTAACTACAGAGTTACCACACCTCAGTGACCTTTCCGGTTTGATTTAACACCCTTGCAACAAAACTGGCCTGGTAAAAGGTGGAAATGTCACCTGAATTAAGCCCCAACACAAGTATAAGGTCCTGAGTAGAGTTGAAAGCAGCTAAGAACAAAACAAGGACAAAGAGCTTTATTGGTATTTTGCACCTTAGAGACCAACGAGGTTTTCCAGGTATGAGCTTTCAAGAGTCAAAGCTGTCTGATGAAGGGAGCTTTGAATCCTGAAAGATCATACTTCGAAAATCTTGTTGGTCTTTAAGGTGCTACTGGACTTGAATCCAGCTGTTAATATCCTAGTCAGATGCTCTAACCACTACACCACACTAGCTAAGAGAGATCCACTGGCCCAAGGTCATCACATAAGATCACTGTACATGCACCAGCTTCTACATACAAACATTCTAGGGGACAGACGCCCAAGTGTTCTGTGTAATGTTTGAGGTTGCTCCAAGTTGGAGACAAAATACTGAAGGACCAAAAGTTTACCCAAGAACAGCAACCTATATAAACCCCAGAATTAGAACTAGTTTCGTGCTGTGGCTAGTGCTGGATACAGGAGACCTGGATTCAGAGCCTTGCTCTGCCCTGAAGCTTGCTGGGTAGCCTTAACTTATTGCACAGTATTCGCTTGAGACTAAAATGTGATAAGTCTACCAACTCCACCCTGATCTTTTTGGAGAAAATAAAATAAAACAAAAGCTTGGTAACCAAAGTTATACTGTGCTAAGGGCTGTTCAGGGGTGACAACAAGGCCCCTAACTCAGACGGCTTGAATGCCATGTTAGCCAAAATGGGGATATCCGATTGAAAAGCAGTTAGATGGAAGCACAGCTCTCCACACAAGAAGGGGGGAAAGAGAGCTGCAGAGAAAAACAGGCAGTACCTTTCCAGGTCAAATCCTATATTCCCAATCTATACAAACCTATGCTGGAGAGGGGGACCTCTCTTGCTTTCCTGTTTTCAGCCTTTCCAGTAGTTCCCTCTCCCCACAGATCATCCCATCATTGCCCACCCAGCTCCCCCAGTCGTTCACTCCTATGCAGCAATCATCTTTCTGCCTACCCCGCGAAGGCTTCATAGGCAATAAGCAGCTAAACACACAGTCTCCGAAGAGCGAAAGGACCGCGCAGGTAGCGGCGGCTCTAAGAAGCCTGGCTTGGGCAGCCTCCTTCCCCCTTACCTCAATCTACGGCCGCCTCGCGAAGGTTCCGGCAAAGCTCCTACGTTGGCACAGCGGGAAACGAGGACAAGCTATAGACAGAGCTACCTGTGACCCAGCTGCGGACTCCTGAGAGGAGGAGGAGCAGCCGCAGCAGCAGCAAAAGGTGAGCACCAAGGAGTACGAGCGCCTAGAGAGGACCGACCCAACAGGCTTTCTACCACAGACACCCAAAAAAGGGCTAGAACAACCATCCACCCGGAGCTCAACGGAAGCGGAAGTTGATACCAAAGTCCTCTCACTAAAATACTCCGGGTGCGTGCTCCCATCAAGGTCACTCCTCCTACATGCACGTGTAGGTAGTGGGGACCGGCGCGCGCTACTGGAGGGATGCTGGGCACGACGGCGGGAATGGTGGTAACCGCGCCTGGGCTGTCAGGGAGGCCCGTGGTGCTGGCGGCAGCCGTTTCGTCTGTCTTGTGGCGCGCGGTGCGAGGCCTAGCAGGGCAAAGCCAAAGGCGTCTTTGCCCGGCAGAAGGTTCCTTCCCTCTGCGAGTCCCGGAGGCAGACGAAGCAGCCCGGGCAATCCTGGAAAACTCTCGGGCACCACCCCCACTGCGAAGGTTCATCGCCTGCCCCGACCTGGCACGTACCGTGGTCTCTCGACTGTGTCACAACTCAGTCCTGGAGCCCACCAGCAGGCGCCCGGCAGTCGTGGTGGAATGCGAGCCAGGTGAGGGAGTCACTTCGTCCTTCGGCGGATAGGCATTCTGTTCAGGGGAGCGTTTGAAGTAGCTGTTCCTTGTTATTTGCTTAATATATTTTATCCTGCATTTCCATCCAATCAGGGCCCTCAAGGCAGAGGACGATTAAAAAAGAGCATTGAAAACAAGCTTCTAAAACGGTACACATATATAAAGCAGTTAAAAACATTGCAAGTATAGATAGATACTGCTTCGGTGGGAAGGTAACAGCGTTTTGTGTGCCTTGGCGTTTAGTAAATGGAGATGAGCACCGCTTGTTTAGTTTTCGGACAGTGCTGGATCTTTGGCTTGGAAATGGAGATGAGCACCGCTCCCTAGAGTCGGATTCGACTGGCCTTCGAGTAAGGGAAACCTTTATAAAAACATAGACAAGAAAGGAGGGCCAGTAAGGGAATGCCAAATTATACAAAAAGGTCTTCATCTGCTAGTGGAAGATAATGGTAGTGGTTAGAGTTGCTGAGCTTTGGATAATGCTATACAACACACAGATGTTTTGGTAAAGGAAATTTTGCAGACTGAAGAAAATTAAATCAGTCCATAATTTGTTTACATTTGTAGGTTGTTTATGTGATGGGTTCCCAGTGTGGTGGCCATAGGTGCCGTGGTGCCTTGAATGTTTTTAGAAAGTGGGTGGGGCTTTTTCAATTTCTTATACTTATGGTATTATGCTGACAGTGGCCTTATGTAAAGTACATTACCTAGGCAAATAGCTGAATGGTATTCTAAAATCACAGTGAGACTTACTTCTGGGTAAAGATAATTTGGTTATATGGCTAAAATGCTTAATGCACATAATTGGAATCTAACAACAAAGTTTCTTAACCTAATAAAACAAAATAAATGCACTGGGACTGAGATTGAAGAACTGGAAGGGAGAAGCAACAGAAGGCATTAAGACCATCAATGTAGAAATTTCTCCCTAAGAGACATTACCTCCAGAGCTGATCCAGTTTTGCTTCTTCTCCAAGAATGTCCTTCAGAACAGTTCTGGTTGTCTTCCTCTTTATAAAATAGTAAAAAGCCCAGTAACACTTCTTTAAGACTAACAAACTTTATTGTAGTATAACTTTCCAGAAACACTGCTCTCTTCATCAGATGCATGGAGGGTATGAAGAAACTGGCCAGAGATATTAGGTGGTTAGGGGAGAAGATGCAGAAAGTGCTGTGTGAATGCGCAATCTAGGCTGGGTATGACCCTTCTGTTGATGAATCTGAATGGAATACCTGAAAGGCAGTTACTTTTATTAATAAGATAACTATCCAAAGTCTCTATTCAATCCAATTCTGACTGAGTCAAATTTACATATGAATTCCAATTTAGTAGCTTCCCATTGGATTTTGAAATGTTTCTGTTGAATTATGGTGACCTTTAAGTCCTTGATGGAATGTCCTGGTAGATTGAAGTGTTCTATTGGTTTCTGGATATTGCCATTTTGATTGCCATTTGTGTCCATTGATTCTTTTGCGCAGAGGTAGACTGGTTTGCCCTATGTACAGAACAGAGGGGCATTGTTGGCATGTGAACAAGCAGACCGTCATAGATTTCAAGCAGATGAAAGTTCTGGTTCCAAACTTCTTGAATCTATCTTAGAAAATTAAAAGGGGAATTTGTGATATGTTGAAGGATGCAGTTCTGTGCAGTTACTTAGGAATGTCCCAGTAAACTGACTGGGATTTTTTTCTAAGCAGATATGCATATGATCAGGCAATATCACTGAAGCTCCCTTTCCACTGGTTTTGGAAAAGCTTGTTACTAGGAAATTAGCAGAAAATATAATTTAATTAAAAACTTGCTAGATAGTACTAGAACAGGGTCAAAATGGGCTGCTTGTTGTAGCACTGCTGTGTTTTCTCTTCACCCTTTCTTTTCCTGCGTGAGAAAATACTTTGATGAAAGGTATCCACAAATAAACAAAAAATCCACCAGAGTTGCTTTTGAGGCAGAAGGTGTCAAAAAACGAAAGAAAAAGGCTTAAAGGTACAGTGAAGTAAATTCATTTGCCTTAATAGGCAATATTTGTTTATTTAGATTATTTTTATGCTGCCTCTCTGGGAACCTACTCAGAGAGGTTTAGAAAATAAAAAGAATGAAACTAAACATCAAAAGATATTAAATAAAATCCAGCATTAAAAACCCAGCTCAGCATTAAAACTTAGACCATAAAAACAGACTATTGGCAGCTTAAAGAAATAGTTTCCAGGATGAAATAGTATTAAAAATCAACTCCTTAATTAAAAACCTGGGTGAGCAGAAATATTTTGGCTTAGTGCCTTGAAGAAAACAATGTAGCCACCAGGTGAGTCTCAAGTGGAAAAGCACTCCGTAAATGAGATGCCATTACTGAGCTCTGTCGTTGGTTGCCACCTGCTTCACCTCTGAAGGCAGGGGCACCAAAAGCAGGGCTTGTGAGGCAGATCTTAATTGCCATGTTGGTCAATAAGGGAGGATGTGGTACTTCAAGCACCCTGGCCCCAAGCCATTTAGAGCTTTAATGGTAAGATCCATCATTTTAAATATTGCCCAGAAAAATAATCAAGATGGAAAACTGGAAAATAAGAATCCTTTTTCATATCAGAATTTGTGGCAAATTGATTGTAACCTTACATTGTCAGAAAGTAGCTGGTCACAAATCTGGAGGTTGAATACGTTTTCCTCGCAGATGATAAGTGTGAGAACCCAAATGTTCAAGATTCTGGCTCACTGGTATTTAACACCACAAAGACTCTTGCATATCTTTGCATCATATTCACCACTCTGTTGGAAGAAATGTGGACAGGTAGGAACCTCTGTGCACTGATGGTGGCAATGTGAGAGAATTAAGCAGTTCTGGCAGGCAGTGTTAGATCAAATATTTGTAATAACTGGTTATGAAGTGTCCCATACCCCTGCAGTAGTATTTTTGAATTATTGGGCTGAAGTGTCAGTGCTGCAGATTAGAAAGAAATTTATTTCCATCCTTTTAGTGGCAGCAAAATGCTATAGCTACTACTTGGAAATGTTCAGATCCACCAACCCTTGCCTTATATCAGAAGATATGGGAGATGTATATAATGGAAAAACTTTTATATCAAATTAGTATGAGTTAAACCCACCTCACAGTGACTTTGCAGGTGTGATTTATTCTACTGGATTATCTGTTGCAGCTTGAAATAGTTCCTAAAAACTCAAAATCCTTACTCTTATTAAGGATATGTATACTGTATGTATGGCATAAGCACTGTTTTATGATGTCACCCTTTCTAAATGAATATTGCATTAGTTATATGTGTAACAATGTCAAATGTGTATTCTAGTGTACTGTTTATAGTATTGATTTGTTTTAATATTAGGATGTTATTGCTTTATGTGTGGAAATAGAATTTTAAAAAAAAGATGGAAAAGTTCTTTGCCACTAGCAAGTTGAGTGGTTTTGTGGAACAAGGGATTAAAATAGTCCCTTTTCTGTTTAAAATGGAGAAGCTGCTTGTGGAAACCTGGTATTTTAAAGGAACTCCCTTATTAGCAAACTCAGACCTTTGCAGAGTACCATGGAGGAAAATCATGCTTTAAATGCAAGATTACTGCCTGATTACATGCTTGTTTATTCAGACTCTCATTTGGTTGGAATTTAGAATCCATCACTGCCTTCTGCTGATGGTTACAGATCTTTTTTCTTGTCCCTGTACTCCCAGTGGCCCCATCTGACCCCAGGAAAGTTGATGCCAATGGTTGTGGCAACTGCATGGACTGAGTACCACTTGGGTTGGGAGGTTGCAATAAGAAGGGAGCAAAGTCACTCTCCCATCAGCAGATAGTGAAGGGAGATTTTGCTTCCTTCCCTTTCTGCCTATAGCTTCCTGACTTGTATTGTAATCGGTCCACATAGGTCCCTCAATCCATGAATCAATGCACTGACAATGCTACTGTATTGAATTTGGCTTGCTTCTGGGGAAATTTGTGAAGTCCTGTAGACTTACAGGAAGTATAAGAAAAATACAAGGAAGTGGAATTTCTGAAATCTTACTGAATCTCATAAAATTTGCTTGTATTTGTATATTTGTACTGAGGTATGAAGTCCAGCAGTGCAGGCCTATGAGCAGTTTTGCATGTTTACGTTTTACTTTTGATAAATTACATGCTGCTTAATTTCATTTAAAGACTGTATGAAGTAAAACTGTATGAATCTCTGCTGTTAGAGTAAAATATTAAACACTTCAGAGTAAAATATTAAACACTTATTTTTTAGGTCCTGGAATCTTGACCCGGACACTACTCAATGCTGGTTCCCAAGTGATAGCACTAGAGAGCAATAATGCCTTTCTTCCTGATCTGGAGGTACTTTTTAATTATTTAAATGAGCAATGGAACTTATGAGCATTCGTAATTAAACATAAGGTTCCAGCATCTCTGCTTAAAGTGTCATCATAGAAAGGCTGGAATGATTGCTCTGTAGAGATGCTTTTCTCCAAATAAACAATATTGGATTGACTAATGGTTGATGTGATGTAGTTCACACATTTATGTAACCTTCTAATTGTTCACTTTTAGTCTCTAAAGAGGAAATTAGACGGGCAACTGGAAGTGGTGCATTGTGATTTCTTCAAACTGGACCCTGTTGGTTTGGGATCACTGAGACCTCCTGTTATGTATTCTGAGAGACTTCTTGAGAATTTGGGCATCCTGCCTGTTCCTTGGACAGCAGGTAAATCATAATTTGTATGCATATGTGAAGGCAATGGCAAACCACCTCTGCTCTTCTCTTGCCTGGAATGCCCTCATGGATGGGGTCATCATGAGTTGGTTTCAAATTAATAGCCTGTACTTTGTGGATGAACAGTTGAGAGCAATTTTTAAAAATTATTTGTTCTGTTTGTATCAGATTATTCTCCATTTGACTGACTCAAAACAGGCTTCATTCAGAAGTATGTCCATACATTAGAATAGTGGTCTTCAAACCGTGGGTCAGGATCCAAAAGTGTGTCATGACTGTTTCATGGGCTGTGAGACTGGGAAGGAGGAGAGAGAAAAGGATAGGTTGAAAGGATAGGCTGTGCAGTAAATTTGAGTTTCTCTTTGCTTAATATGTGAAATGGTGTAGTGGTGACAGTGTTGGACTCGGATCTGGAAGACCCAGCTTCAAATCACCCGTCAGCCATGGAAGCTTGCTGGGTGATTTTGGGCTAGTCACATACTCTCACCCTCACCTACCTCACAGGGTTGTTGTGAAAATGAAATTAAAAAGGGGGAAATATTGTAAGCCACTTTGGGGCCCCATTGGGGACAAAAGTAATAAATGAAGTACATAGGTAAGTAAATAATGCTTTATATTCATAATATTAAACATGAAAAATAAGTTGTGAGTACATTGTTGAGTGAAGTAAAATTCTTGTGTTTTGCATGGGGAGGAGGAAAATATTTTGAAGTTACTTTGCAAGTGGGTCCCAAAAAACAAGTTTTGAAATGGTTCTGTTTTTAAAAGTCTGAGAACCTCTCCATTAGAGCAATAAAACAGTGAAATAGCAACCATTAAAATGCCACCAGTTAAAGCATCCTTTCAGTTCACCAAAAGCCCTTTGGAAGAAGACTGTTATGATGAACCCCCATTTCTTCTTTACTGTGAGGCAGATTTTCCCACCAAAATGCTGTTCCCCACTCTGACTGAGCAGCCCCTTAATAGTGTATTAGAATTATAACTTTCTGTGTGTCCCACCCTGTGATAGAAAAGTTATTGGGCTTTTGACCAGGCCAGAGATTTATTGTAGCTAAGCAGGCGCCCTTTTATAAATTCCCTTTGTAAATGGCACTTGACACAAAGTAAACTTCAAACAGGAATGTTGATTTTATTGAACAGGCACAGTTGGGTTAGGGATAGGCAGGGGATGAGAAATCGCTCTTCTCCCCCCCCCCCGCCCCCGCACCCAAACCCCCCCAACAATCACCAGCCAGGAGCCACAAACCCACTGCCAACGCCCAGCAAGGGCACGCCGGCATCCTTGCAGTGCGCCTCTTCCGCTTGGGGCCCAGAATTTCTGATGCTGCACAGCACCGAGCACACTGCTGCGTGGGACTGTTCAATGGGGAAAGATAGGAAGACTCGCAGGGCGTGGCTGTACCAAGGCACACGGGCTCTGCCCTCAGTCTTGGCGTGGTGATCGAAATCTGTGCTTCGGCACCCGGACGAAGAGTGGGGCTGCTCCTGCGGTTGGAATTGGCTAGAAAGACCCAACAGGGGGATAGTTCAGGGGCAGCTCCCAGGGAAAGCGTGAAATGCCCCGCTGGATCTGCCAGGTACTGCAGGAGGCCAGTTTAGGACCCACCCACCTGGGAACGCCCGCCCTGCATGTGGAGGTTTCTGAAGGCCAAACAGCAGCCCTAAGGAGCTAGGCGGCTCCCCCTAGCCCTTGACCTGCGATCAAAGCCCAGCGTGCTTCTCCTCTCCCTGCCCACGCTGACCTTTGCCCTCATCTGTGATTCTCAGAATCTGCTCCGATGGCTTTTAAAGGGGCAGAGTGTGCTTGGGAGAGAGAGTGCGGCTTGGCTTTGGTTCCAGAGAGGTGCTGGGCGATTTAGAAAAATGTGCCACCAAATCCCATGGGACCCCAGCCTGGCCCAGCTGCTGCTGCCTCCTCGGGGAGGCGCAGCCTGCGCTGCTCC
Organism: Gekko japonicus; assembly: GCF_001447785.1. Lineage (NCBI taxonomy): Eukaryota > Metazoa > Chordata > Lepidosauria > Squamata > Gekkonidae > Gekko > Gekko japonicus. The sequence continues at coordinate 902,858 of NW_015164211.1, forward strand.
CACTTAGCCACCAGCCAGCCGGCCAGCATGCCTTGGATCAGTAGCTTTGCGCACCCCTGCGGTCGGGCTCCCTCCTACTTAACCTGCTGCGACTGGGGGGGGGGAGGGGCAGGGAGTGGCCAGGCCAGCCAGGAAGGTAATGGGAGGGCCAGCGCAGGGCCGTGCATGGGAGGCTGCTGGGAATAAATGCAACGTCCCTGTCAGCGGGCTGAGTGGGCTTGGCAGGCAAGCAAGAGCTTCGGGCATGGCAGCACTCAACGGGGCAATGGAGAAAGGGCAGCCAGAGAGGAAGGGGCCCCTGTGGCTGCCTCAGCCCATTAAGAGCCTGGAGGTCCAGTACACCAAAGTAAGATGACCAGGGGGAGGAAGGCCACCTACTTACCTTGGGGAGCCTCTGAGGACACTGAGGCCTGGTCCCCCACTGTGTCCCCCCTCCCCAGACCCCGGAGTTGAGGGGCAATAGAACGCCCTGCCGGCAGCTCCCTGCAGACTGAGGGTGAGAGGCTGGCCGCCGGTTCTGTGGATGGGACTGAGGCAACGCTGCAAGGCAGTGAAGCCAATGGATACAGACCCGTGGTGAGTGACACATCAGGGAGCCAACTGATTTCGGCGCGCATCAATTCTTGCCACCCTAAAACAGGATTATTATATATTATAATATTTTGAATAGGCAACAGAGTACAGTTGAAGCTTATTTTCTTAGAGACTTAGTTCTTAACTGTGAGAGGTTTGTTTATCTTGGAAATTCCTTTCAGCAACAATGTATCTTAATAACGTTTTATATAACTATCTTAGTTTCCTGGAAGTTAGTACTTTCTTCCTGTATTTAAATGCTTCCTTGTGGGATTACA
>NW_015164211.1:904006-915746 GCF_001447785.1 Gekko japonicus
TCTCACTCTCTCCCCCTCTCTCTCTCTCTCTCTCTCTCTCTCTCTCTCTCTCTCTCTCTCTCTCTCTCTCTCTCTCTCTCCCCTCCCCCTCCCCCTCCCCCTCTTCCTCCTCCTGACTGGCTACTGCCAAGCCAAAGTCCAAAGGACATTAACCCACTCTGACAAGACTTTTTAAAGCTCTCCTCAGCTGGTGCTGACCAGTCAGAGAGAAGGGGAGGGGTGCATACAGTCAGCAGCCTGTCAATCAAACTATGCTTTACAGTGAGGCATTGACCCCTAATCTCCCACCTCTCTACTTTTGATGTACTAGGGATCCTGGTTTTAGAGGTCAGTTGGTCATAACTGTCTTCATGAATCTTCCATAAACATGAGCAGTTTAATCCTAAGAATACTTTACTGGGAGTAAGCCCCATTGAACTGGCATGAGTAGGATTCTGAGTAGACCTACTTAGGATCGCTCTCTAACAGGATCAGACTTGCCTCCTAGGGAGAAAGTTCCATAAGTGTGGGGAAGGACCTGACCCATTTTGCTGCCAACATAATTCTAGTGGTAGCAGTGTGCAGAACAGATTCTTGGTGGAGGATCTAAGTCAGGGGTGTCAGACTCATTTGTTACAAGGGCTGGATCTGACATAAATGTCTCTCTGATGGGATGGGCCATGTGTGCCATAAAGCATAATGCCAGGTACCAGAGATACAAACTCTATAAAGGACAGCAGCTGGTAAACTCCGAGTTAGTGTGTTCTCACTGCACGGCCCCATGGGGTGGGAGGGGGGGTGCAGAGGAAAACCCACAGAGGCGGACTGGAGAGGCAGCAGTGCCGTGCTGGGCAGATGCTCCCACAATGTTTGACTGGTGCAGGCGAGGTTGTTCTGCTGTGCTACAGCCATAATGGAGTGGCTCTGCCCACTCCCCCCAGCACTCCCCCCCCCCTTGCATCAGTTGCTCACGGGCCACATAAGAACCCTGGACGGGCCTGATCCAGCCCTTGCGCCTTATGTTTGACATCCCTGATCTAAGTGGCAAGAAGGTAGAGGTGTGTTCTGAAGTCAGTATTAAAGGAGTGGAAGCGATGCAGATTCTGTTATATTTTGCTTTAAAATCAAATGCAATATCAAGGTCATTTACAACATTAGGATTGCTGAAGTCATATAGGGCATGTAGTAATTTTTTATCTTTTTGTCCATTTTCAAAACAGATATTCCTCTAAAAGTAGTTGGAATTGTACCACAAAAAAGGGAAAGAAGCCTACTTTGGAAGCTTATTTATTCTTTATATGAACGTGGTTCTGTATATAAATACGGAAGAATAGAATTGAACCTATTTGTCAGTGAAAAAGAGTACAAGGTAACATCTATAAAAAGCTTCTAAATAGTCTTAAGTTGTTAAAGAAGTATAGTTTTTAAAGAAGTATAGTAGTTAACCTATGACCAGTGTGTTCTTTACTAAGAGCGTGTTCATTACTAACAACAAAGCTAGTGGAGGTGATGGTATCCCAGCTGAGCTATTCAAAGTCTTAAAAGATGATGCTGTTAAAGTGCTGCACTCAATTTGCCAGCAAATTTGGAAAACGCAACAGTGGCCACAGGATTGGAAAAGACCAGTTTACATTCCAATCCCAAAGAAGGGCAATGCCAAGGAATGTTCAAACTATCGCACAGTTGCACTCATATCACACGCTAGCGAGGTCATGCTCAAGATCCTACAAGCTAGGCTTCAGCAGTATGTGGATAAAGAACTGCCAGAAGTACAAGCTGAGTTTCGAAGAGGTAAAGGAACTAGAGATCAAATTGCCAACATTCGCTGGATTATGGAGAAAGCAAGAGAGTACCAGGAAAACATCTACTTTTGCTTCATTGACTATAGCAGATCCTGTGTGGATCACAACAAACTATGGCAGGTCCTTAAAGAGATGGGAGTACCAGACCACCTCACATGTCTCTTGAGAAACCTGTATAATGGTCAAGAAGCAACAGTTAGAACCGGATATGGAACAACTGATTGGTTTAGCATTGGAAAAGAAGTATGACAAGGATGTATATTGTCACCTTGCTTATTTAATTTATATGCAGAGTACATCATGCAAAATGCCAGCCTGGATGAATCACAAACTGGAATTAAGATTGCTGGGAAAAAGATCAACAACCTCAGATATGCAGACGATATCACTCTGATGGCAGAAAGTGAAGAGGACCTTAAGAGCCTCATGCTCAGGGTAAAAGAGGAGAGCGCAAAAGTGGGCTTGAAGCTCAACATCAAAAAAACTAAGATCATGGCATCCGGCCCCATCACTCCTTGGCAAATAGAAGGGGAAGTCATGGAAGCAGTGACTGACTTCATGTTCCTGGGATCCAATAACACTGCAGACAGTGACTGCAGCCATGAAATTAAAAGATGCCTGCTCCTTGGGAGGAAAATGATGGCAAACCTAGGCAGCATAATAAAAAGTAGAGACATCACCCTGCCGACAAAAGTCCGTATGGTCAAAGCAATGGTGTTTCCAGTAGTAATGTATGGCTGCAAGAGTTGGACCATAAGGAAGGCTGAGCGTCGAAGAATAGATGCTTTTGAATTATGGTGCTGGAGAAGACTCCTGAGAGTCCCTTGGACTTGCAAGGAGATGAAATCAGTCAATCCTAAAAGAAATCAACCCTGACCGTTCCCTGGAAGGCCAGATACTAAAGCTGAAGCTCAAATACTTTGGTCATCAAATGAGAAGGGAGCACTCACTGGAGAAGACCCTGATGCTGGGAAAGATTGAAGGTCAAAGAAGATGGGGACGGCAAAGGATGAGATGGTTAGACAGTGTTTTTGATGCAATGAACATGAAATTAAGCAGACTCCGAAGCACGACGGAAGACAAGAGGGCCTGGCATGATGTGGTCCATGGGGTCGTGAAGAGTCGGACTTGTGTGACTGAACAACAAGTAGTTAACCTATTAGTAAAAGTTATTTTTAATATGGTATGTTGGGATGGTACTTACTGTTTAGGTTTCTGCAAAGAAATTATTGTATCAGTCATTATCAATAGACATCCTTTTGATATATTCAAGCAGAGTGCAAGCAAAAAGTTTAAAGATTACTGCAACATATTTTTTGCCTGTCAGGTCAATTTGTAAGGGAAGCTGTTAAGTCTGTCTGGGAGCCTTAGTCTAGATGGGATGGACGTTGGGGTGAGAAGAAAGATTATAATTGCAGTTTTAATGGTTTGATTTGTATGTAGTCTCTTCAGCCAGTTTTCTTATTATTCTGATCTATATGTTTTACTGTTTTATACTACAGTCTATCTCATACAGTAAGGTATAGAAAAATCCTGCCCAGCAGTTGTGGAATATAGCATCTCTCTTTTGAAGGGTTTACTTTTATTGAGCAGATTAACAAAGTGTAAATTTTTAAAAATTGCAGCTTTGTAACAACAGTTGTTTCTGTATGAAGATGAACAGTAGTAAAGAAATACTAGAATTGACTTGGGACGAGTAAGATGTATTGTAAATAGGGTATTTCTGTGGTAGCCTGTAATTACTTTTGGTATGGCTTCCGATAAGGCAGTCTAAACTTTCTGCCTTAATCAAGCTTTTGTGTTTCTTTTCATGATAAAAATCTGTTAATGCAGGTAACTGTTTGCTCAGACAAATGTGTTCACGTTGTATAAACTGCAACTTTTTTTTTGTCAGACTCTTGTTGCAAAGCCTGGAGAGCGAAGAATTTATCAGCCTCTAAGTGTACTTTGGCAAACAGCCTGTGATGTTCAGCTTCTGCACATGGTAAATATTTATTTTAAATCTGATTTGTAATATAAATGTATGGTCCGACATTAAATGAGGTGGTAATTTGCTGTCAAACACATTAGTGTCCAAAAAACTGCCTTGCTGACTGAAGGAAAGATGCATAAAATTAGGTAATACATCTCTTGGGCCATGCTCACATGGGTGAACATGAGCAGTTGGTGAATCCAAACCTGCTCCCATGGTATGGAAGCACTTTGCTTCATAGATGCTCATGAACCTCGCTGAATTTTGGAAATACACCATTTTAGTTACTATTATTTTTGGATTGTGTTCAAAGTTTGATTGTTACAGTTTAATGCCCCTGGGGGTAGGAGTTTTCTGGATTACCAGAAGGTCATAGGATATTGTCCACTTGCAGCCTGCTCTTTAACATATTGCTTCCAAAGTCAGTCCTACTGAATGCAATGGGATGCAGTTCAAAGTTATCATGCTTAAAATTGCAGCCTTATGTCCAAGTGAACATGGGGCTAAGTGGTTGGGGTTCTTTGTATTTCAAAATGTCAACTGTAATTTATGTATTCAGAATCCTTGGCTGGTTTTTAGGGCTTAAATAGTATCTGTGTAGTAAATTAATGTAGAGAGTTATTACAGAGGATTTGGTTAAGATTGACTGCATAGTTGGCTTTGGTCTAAAATGTTTTATGATACAGCAACCTTGCAGAAGGTCTAAACTGGTAAGTGCCTAGCTGGGAGGCTTCTTGAAAATCATATGTATGCTGTCTTGAGTTCCAGGAAAGAAACATAAATGTGGTAAATAGTGGATATCCTGCTTGTACAGAAAATAGAGCAACTCACGTAGAGAGTGCTGACTGAATACTGAGACAGAGTTTCTGTTGTCTCCCCTCCTCATGTCCCATGATCCAGGACTCAGTCATGTTGATGGTCTCAATTTTCAAAAAAATAATAATTACATTTTGGTTTTTGGTCCATTTCCTTCTAGGAGCCTTGGTCTTCGTTTTTAACTAATTCAAGAAATGGTGGACTCTCCATACCGAAGAGTGTGGTAAGCCTACCCCTCCTGAATTCTGACGTAAATGCAGTAGTAGTACCTAGATTCGATATCTGCATCTTCACAAGAAACACTCATAAACACAAAGGCATGAACCCAGCCTAAGGAGCCTCTTCCTCCAACTTACAAGTGAAGTGGTAGGATAAGGTTTGGATTGTCATGGTCGAAGGAAGTATGTTGATTCATGAAACATAATGAACTGGCACTGCTGGAAATACAGAGGTTTCATTTCGTGCTGATCAAGTGGAATTTTGAAGCCTTTTTGAAGAATGCCAGCATTTATAGACTGAGTGATCTGCCACATCTCATTTGGTTTAACGAGCTAGTAGGAGGCAGTGGACCAAAGTGTGAACTTAAAACACTGACTTAATGGGAAAGATGGAGTGTCATTAGACAGTGCATCAAATGTAGGTACTGATATTGTTGTCCACAGAATGCTTTTTGTATATAATCCATGTTGCAGAATTTCTTGTTGCTGTAGTTACATACATACCTCATGACAAAGTGTAATATCCACAGTCCAAAAGAATCTAATGATAACAGACCCATAAGAACATAAGAGACGCCAATGTTGGATCAGGCCAAAGGCCCATCCAGTCCAACACTCTGTCACACAGTGGCCAAAAATACCAGGTGCCATCAGGAGGTCCACCAGGACATTAGAAGCCCTCCCACTGTTGACGTGAATTCCAAGTGTTAATCACTCTTTGGGTGAAGAAGTACTTCCTTTTATCCGTTCTAACCCGACCGCTCAGCAATTTCATGGAGTGCCCACGAGTTCTTGTATTGTGGAAAAGGGAGAAAAGTACCTTTTTCTCTACCTGCTCTATCTTATGCATAATCTTATAAACCTCAATCATGTCACCCCTCAGTTGTCGTTTCTCCAAGCTAAAGAGCCCTAAGTGCTTTAACCTTTCCTCATAGGGAAAGTGTTCCAACGCTTTTATCATTCGAGTTGCCCTTTTCTGCACTTTTTCCAAAGCTATAATATCCTTTTTGAGGTGTGGTGACCAGAACGGCACACAGTATTCCAAATGAGGTCGCGCCATTAATTTATATAGGGGCATTATGATATTGGCTGATCTGTTTTCAATACCCTTCCCAATAAACCCCAGCATAGCATTGGCCTTTTTTATTGCAGTCACACACTGTCTCGACATTTTCAGTGAGTTATCCACTACAACTCTCTTGATCAGTCTCTGCCAGTTCAGACCCCATGAATGTGTATTTATATTTAGGGTTTTTGGCTCCAATGTGCATCACCTTGCACTTGGCCACATTGAACCCCATTTGCCATGTTGACGCCCACTTGCCCATCCTTGACAGATCCCTTTTGAGTGCCTCACAATCCTCACTGGTTTTCACCACCCTGAACAACTTCATATCATCCGCAAATTTAGCCACTTCACTGCTTACTCCCAACTCCAAATCATTAATGAACAAGTTAAAAAGCAGTGGAACAAGTTAAAAAGCAGTGGATCAGAGAATAAAATGTTTTGCCAGTGAAGTAATTCTGTACACGGTGTTCAGATTCCTCACTAACATTTCAACTTGGAAGGTAATTATTTCCCCCCCTCAGTTCTGCAGGTTCAACTTCTGGACAGGAGTATTTGCTAAAATATGTACAAAATGCAATTTTAATAAAATGCCTTTTTTGTTTTATACACAGCTGCTGCAGAATGACCACCTATGCTTAGTGCGAATGACACCTCGGAAGAATTTATTTACAGACAGCTTGACAACCACTAATTCACACATATTTATTTTGATGGTAAAACAGTGTCTAGCTAAATGCAGAACAAAATTAGTAGACAAATTAAAGTAAGTAAAAGTCAGATCCAGAAGTTAACAAAAATGGTAGAAGAGAATTTACTTGAATGTTGCAATTGTGTAAATGTGAAAAATATGAAGTATTTTGAAATTAAACATACACTTTCATGTATAGTGTTGGCAGTGTAGCTACAGTTGAGTCAATAAATGAGCTGTGTGTGGCTGAGTATGTGAATGTAGTGGCTGGGATTCGGGAACTTCTGTAGGCACTTCCAAATGTATGGGCATCCACAGTTGGAGTTTTGATTTTGCTTTCTTTAAACAGTATATCATATAAAAATTGATTTTCAGTCTGTTTCAGAAATAGGTAGCTGTATGAAACACACATCTATGACCACTTTTAGACATGTGTAACTAATTGTGCAGTTCTTTCATTCCAGACCAAGGGTGTGCTCAGTGGGATTTTAAAAAATTTGAATAGCAATAACCGTGCCTTATCAAAAGCTACTTTTGAAACTCTTTTCATTTTCAGCTAAGAAGCATGTGAGGCCACTGCTTCAGAAGCATAAATATGCTTTCAAAAGCATCCTGTAGTACACTAAATTGCTGTAGTACACTAAATTGTGCATTGCAATCAGTGGAAGAATTAAGGTGTCATGGTTTTTCAGACAATGTCAAGTAGTTGTTTTAATAGCTGCTGAATGCTCTCTCTGAGTAGTGGCATTCTTAACTATTCAAGTGTAACAGATTTCCCCCCTGATGTCTTTCAGTTTATGGAGTCTTGAGAGTGGGAAGAAGCTGCTGAGACAGATAGAGATACCAGAAGACATTACAACAGGCAATTTATACCCAGAAGAGTACAAATGCCTTTTTGAAGCTATGGAACAATCTAAAGAATTTGACCAAAGCTGGCTTTTTGAAGATTCCTTAGAAGATAATAGTGCCATAAATTTTTGAAATGAAGCCCTGATACTTTGGAAAGAATCTTTGTGACTTTCAAGACGATGCAAAAGAAAAAAAATAATTTGAAAATTTGCAACAAAGATGACTTCTGTGCAAACGAGAGTGACACCTCTTGAAAAACAGAGGTCCTTCAGATGCAAGCAAGGGCAATATGTTTGATACTGTTTAGTTTAAAGTTGGACATTTTCTGTGATATGATGAAAAGATTCTTGGTTGTCAGAAGGCCTGTTACGGGGGAGGGGGGAGGACTTTTGTTTTTAACCTTTGTGTTGTATGTAATCTGTATTTGGAGAACAGGTCAAATACGGCAAGCCCTCCATTTTCTCTCAGTAACTAAGAATCTTGGGTCCTCTGTGGGCTTCCTGTGTGCAACCTGCTTTTTAAGTGAGATGCTGCCAAAATAGCAATGAACAAAAGGAGCAAGGCGCAGTAGAGACCACCTGTGCATTTCCAGTTTAAAGACTCCCCACTCCTCCACTGCTTGTGTTACACTAGAAATTGTAGCAGGTTTGTGAAAGTTCTTCCCTTTTAAAAGAAAAATGAATTGCACCTTACAGAAATGGAGTGTCTTCACCAATGACAGCTTCTCTTTCTTCCCTATTCCCACTTCTGCCATGTATCGCCTTGAAAAGCTATTTGTGAGTTCATAGAGTACAGTGTGGGAGGCAGCACAGAAAGTGTGAATGTATGAGGCACACAAGGGTTGGGAGACTGTGACTTTTGCTGATCCCCCCCCCCCCCAATTTCTGGCTGCTGCCCCTATTCCATATTCCCCATTTCTGAGGCTCCTTCAACACTCAGGAGTGGTTTTTCAGGAGGTACAGGGATTGAAGGAAGCAGTGACAGGCCATTCTACGAAGTCACACTGTAGTTCTATAGGGTCCAACACCATTGAACACACAGTGTTGATAGTGTTCTCTGAGTATGGTTTGAACTACTGTGTCAATTGTAAGGGCATTATCTCCAAACCTCTTCCTAATTATGATTTTCCTTTTGTGTAAATATTTGTTAACTTTTTAAATTAAACATTAAAGTGCAATGAATTCTGTGTTAATCTAAGGTTACAGCTACAAAGGAGGTACAATATTTAAGCATTTTTAGGTCTCTTTTTCCCCAAGGGACTCAAAGGAACTTAGAAAAAAAGGGGAGAAAATTACAAACAAAAACAAATGGAGAAAGCCAACACATGTAGAGAAGAAGAAGAGGAGATTGGATTTATACCCCGCCCTTCACTACCCAAAGGAGTCTCAGAGCAGCTTACAAACTCCTTTCCCTTCCCCTCCCCACAACAGACACCCTGTGAGGTAGGTGGGGCTGAGAGAGCTCTTGACAGAAACTGCTCTTTTTCAAGAACAGCTCTTATCAGAGCTACGGCTTGCCCAAGGTCATCCAGCCAGATGCAAGTGGAGGAGTGGGGAATCAAACCTGGTTCTCCCAGATTAGAGTCCGCGCATCAAACTGGCACAGGCTGATCTGGGTCCACCAAGCTGCTTATTGCATGATCCAGTTGTGACCACTGGCTGTTGCCCTTCAGCTCAGTCAAGATACATACCTGCGAGGAAGGGGGATGGACCTTGGCTGCATCTTCCCCTAGTGTCCTCCTACCTCCTCAGAATCTGGGTGGCTCTGGCTGCCATAGGAAAAAATGGGTTTGATCCTATGGTTTTGCTTACTGCATTAGGTAAAATAGAATTTTCTGTTTGTCTGTGTACATACGTTAAAAAATATATCTAAAGTGCCTGGAAAGGCTGAGAAGTAATCACTGGGAGGCAAATAACTGGGAGGCAAAATAGTCCTTGGAATTTGATAAAAATTGTTACATCATTATTTAAAAAAAAATAGTTAAGACACTTGTTCCATGCCTTTCAATAGCATTCTGAAGGTGACATGCACCATAAAAATGTACCCCAATATAATTATATGGTAGAGGTGCAGCCTCTGAAATGTGACATCAGATTATAGTTGTGGTCTAGAATAATAGTTTTATGTTAAATAAGAGGTCTGGTTATATTTCCCACTTTGTAGAACCTACATCTCACATAAAACTGGGAGATTTTGCACTGTAGAAGATGTATAACATAACTGAATATTTCAGTATGTGGCAATTTTAAATGTTAATAGAGCGAGAGGCATTAAAGCAAATTTGCAGACCATGCAGAAAATAGTTCTGTGGTGGCCTTAAAACACTGGAATTTGAGAACCTGAAATGTTAGGGGGTGGGTAGAAAAAAGTAGTTTTTAATCATAGCTGCTGAGAGTGTCTGAAACCTTTCAGGAAGTTCTGCTATACACATAGAAAAGGTGGTTTGGATTAATCTCATAGATCAGCTAGTATGTTGTGCCTCTGCATTTTGCATCAGATTTGTGATACAGTGGGATATACATTTTCTAAAACTGGTATGGCACTCAGTTTGTGGTACAACTTCCCCCCAACAAAAAGGCATTCTTAATTTTATAATGTGGATAAAGTACTTTAAAAACTTTGGTGTTTTACTGTTTCATTATTTAATGCATAAAGAGTTCCACTTTGAAAGCAGGGAATTCTATTGCATGACAAAGTAGAATCAGTTACCTGTAGTAAACTATCTTAGCAACATGATCATGTCTGCAAGCTAGATAATGTCATGCTACTAAATTGCCTGGTGTGATGTGGTCCATGGGGCCGCGAAGAGTCAGACTCGACTGTGCGACTGAACAACAACACTAAATTGCAAAAGAATATGGTATGGAGTTCTTTTTATTCAATTATCAGTGGAGGACAGAAATCTAGAACAGTGTACTGATCAGCCAGGGGTCTTCATTAATGAAGACATGCAGATAGTGAAATGGAGAAATAGAGACTGAAACAAGCTCTTGAAGCATTTGTAGTCTGTACTTCAAGAAAATGTTTTACATTAAAATCCAGAGCAGTGTTCATTAGTGGTGGTTTATTTAAAAAGACTTGGTCTTCGGGGTACCAAAGTTGCTGACTTAAAGAACTAAAATAGTTATTTTTAAATCACAGTATGGCTGGTTTACTTTAGTTGAAAATACTGACTAGATTCCACTGAATTGAGATTAATACGGATTAAGCATACCTTGTATAGGGCACTAACAGTACTATTGTACTTTCCTATTGCTTTATAACAGTTACTCTATCCCCTTCTGTGTAATTCCTCACGTTTATGACAATCTGTGCTTCACCTAGCATATATATGGTCTGAAAAGAGAGTAGATGAGAAGGAAAATCCATCCCCTTACCCACATTAACAGTTTGGATTCAATTAAGGTACGCAGCCTGTTACAGCAATATATAATGGAAGCTGTAAAAGGTAAAAAGGATCCTTTAAGCAGTAGAAAGCTAGTCACAGTGAGGCTGATAAAATAAAACACAGGCTATGGCAAGTAAAATGCAAGTCTATGGTCAGGCAGGCAAAAAGGGAATATGAGGAGCATATAGCAAAAAACATAAAAACCAACAAAACTTTCTTCAAATACATTAGAAGCAGGAAACCAGCCAGGGAGGCAGTGGGGCCCTTGGATGACCAAGGGGTAAAAGGAGTACTGAAGGATGATAGGGAAATGGCTGAGAAGCTAAATGCATTTTTTGCCTCTGTCTTCACTGTGGAAGATGAGAAGTGCTTGCCCACTCCAGAACCACTGATTTCAGGAGGGGTGTTGAAAGACCTGAGTCAGATTGAGGTGACGAGAGAGGAGGTCCTAAAACTGATAGACAACTTAAAAACTAATAAATCACCAGGCCCAGATGGCATACATCCAAGAATTCTGAAAGAACTCAAATGTGAACTTGTGGATCTCCTGACAAAAATATGTAATCTTTCCTTAAAATCTGCCTCCATTCCTGAGGACTGGAAGGTAGCTAATGTCACTCCCATCTTTAAAAAGGGTTCCAGAGGAGATCTGGGAAATTACAGGCCAGTCAGTCTGATGTCGATACCAGGTAAATTGGTGGAAACCATTATTAAGGAAAGAATTAGTAGGCACATAGATGAACAAATCCTATTGAGGCAGACTCAGCATGGGTTCTGTAAGAGAAGATCTTGTCTCACTAACCTGTTAGTGTTCTTTGAGGGGGTGAACAAACATGTGGACAAGGGGGATCCAATAGATATTGTTTACCTTGACTTCCAGAAAGCTTTTGATAAAGTTCCTCATCAAAGGCTCCTAAGTTAGCTCAAAAACAGAAAACAGAGAGTGAGTATAAATGGGC
>NW_015164211.1:916414-919944 GCF_001447785.1 Gekko japonicus
TTCTGTCTTCTTGGTGCTTGGGGGGGGGGGGTCAACAGGGGGAGGGCTTCTAATGTCCTGGCCCCCCTGGGGGACCTCCTGATGGCACTGGTATTTCTGGACACTGTGGGATACAGGGTGATGGACTGGATGGGCCTTTGGCCTGATCCAGCATTGGCGTCTCTTATGTTCTTATAAGAATGAGGAAAACAACGGTGGTATATACAAATGAACATCAAAATATGTTAAGGAATAAATTGAGTTGAATTAACATGCCGTACAGGTCAAGGCAGTTCAAATCATTGTCTTTCTGATGATGTAGTTTAAAAGCAGCCCTTCCAGACTGTCTTCCATAACCAGTCTATTGCAAGTGCAAGGTCCAAATAGATTAATTCAGTTCATTAACATTTGTAAAGTGCATATTGATTTTCAGTAGGAGCATACTCTAAAGGACAAATTATGATTAGTGGCTAGAATTAAAGACTGAATTGCTCAACTGTGAGTATGATACTGACAATTGTGGGTATAACATAACACCTTAGGGGACTTAAGTTGAATGCAATTCCGAAGGTGTCAGGAAATGTTTTAGATGTGGAGCCCTAGCTCAGAGCAGCACTGATAATTTGCATGTGGTCTCAGGTTGAATCCCGGACACAAGGCCAGTTAAAAGGTTCAAGGCATGGGTGGTGGGAAACCCACTGTCCGACAGAACAATACTGCTCTTGGCAGACCTGCCTGAGCCTGACTCAATATAAAGCGTGGTAATGTGAACGTTGGTCCCATCCTCATGACAGGTATGTATGTGAGTCACAACATTTCCTTCTGCCACGTTTTAAATTGCATTGACTAGCCACTAAAAGTATTACCTTATAACCTACAATTGAGAAGTAAGCCCTACGGATTTCACTGCGGTTCGACATAATGTGGAATGCAGCCACAGAAGGCGCAAAAGCCTAGTCTCTCTGGGGACCCCAGTCCCCCCCCCCCCCCCCCCGTCCCCACCACGAAAATCTAGGCTGTTTCAGCCTAATAAGCGAAAAGGGAAGTTTCCTTTTTTTTTTTACCCTCCCGAGAGGCTTGAGAAAGCGCTAAAACGTCGTTGTTAATTTCTGTAGGAGAACGGTGCGGGAGAACGTCTTCGGCGGTGTCCTAAAGGCCGGGTCTTTTTGCCCTTACTAAAAATGGTTCCCGCGGCAACGAGAACGCTATCACGTGGTGTTAGAGGCGGGAAGGGGGTTTGTTGCGGTGGCCTCGCTGCTTAGCTTTTAGCGGTGTCAAAGCGGACATGGAGAAGTTCGCCAGTCCGGGCAAAGGCAACGGTCTGCGCCTCTCCAAACACGCGAAGCCCGGCGAGTTGCTATACCGTGCGGAACCTTTCGCCTACACCGTCACCAAGAAGCGCCTGGGAGGCGTGTGCGAGCACTGCCTGCGCAGGTACCGGCAGAGCCTCCCCTTCCCGCTTGCTTGCTAGAAACGCCGGCTTAGTTTTCGGGCCCTTAGCCTTGGTTGCTGCTGCAAATAAGGCAGCCGCAGGGGTTTGAGCTGCGCGGTAGAGCAGAAATTCCGTACATGCAGATTTACTGAGCGCGGCTGCAGCCAGGAAGAGCTGTGGGCTTGCAGCTGTTGTGTTCTTGCTAGACATGTGGTGTGTAAAGGCAGTAGCACTTGAGAGAGCTTTTGTGGCAACTCCAGATCCGGTGTGTGTTTATGGTGCAGCTGCTTCTCTCGGGTGGTCCGAGCCTGATAGTATTAAACATGCCATGAAAGGTGGTATAGCTGAAGAGACTGGAAAATCTGCTCCACTCACTAAGACAGGATTCTCCTCCTTACCCATAGCCATTATGATCACCACTACCTGTGCTGTGTGTGGACCATCACATGTGATATAAGTGACTGGTTCTTATAGCTTAGTTATTCAACATGTGATGATTTGTTGATGAATGTTTGAACTGCTGAATGTGTGAACCGACTGCCACACTGAAAAGTTTTTGAGGAGGTCTAAAAGTGTTCTGTTGCATCATGTTAGATCTTCAATGGACCATTCACTCGGTGAAGTAGTGAATATGCACCCATGAATCAGCCATAGACACACTCGGGCAATAATATCCACTGTGGATTGTTTTAACACATTTTGAACCCACCTTTCTGCAACAAAGCACATTCAAAACAAAACAATGACATTTAAAGGCCATCCGTGACAAACCTTAAAAAACAACTGTAAATTCTGCTAGTCAGTTTTCAAAGGTCTAAACCAGGGGTCCCCAGACTTTTTGAGTGAGCCTGTGGGCATCTTTGGGGTTCTGACACGGCATGGTGAGTGCAGCAGCCACGAAATGGTTGCCACAGGAGGTGGAACCAACAACAGAATTATTGCCATTGCTTTACTTCAGTCACATAGTGAAGATTTTTGTGCTGTGGTGGCAGCTGCTGCCATAGCAACATCTTAAAAAATCTGCATAGCCAATCAAATCTCCATCGGCCATTCAGACCCTTGCTGGGCAAAAGCCCTACCTGGCCCCACCCACTTTCCAAAAACACTTGGTGGGTACCACAAAAGGTGTTGGCGGGCTCCTTGGTGCCCATGGTCACCACACTGGGTAGGGACCCTCGGCCTAAACACTTCTGCCTTACACACTTTCTATATTCAGGAAGGCCATTCTATTTGGTGTGTGTGGGGGAATACTGAGATAACTGGAGACAAGGCAGTAGCAGTTGTAACAAGCCTATTAGCCTGTAGGTAAAGAGCCAAAAAGTAACATATTGGTATAAGGTAAGGTGACAAAACTATTTTTATGTTTTTATGAAAGGTGTATGTCTGTGTATTATGTTTTGATGTGAGCTTTTTTTATGATGTCATCAAGATAGCCAAAGCCAGTTTTTCCTACTGTCACGGGCTCTTACAGGCCACCACCTTTTGGACACCACTCCTACGCGGGACACTGCTAGCTTTGGGTAGTAGCGGGGACCACTTACCCACTGGTTTCGTTCTTCGTGATGAAACTCTCTTGGTTCACTCCAAGGCTCTTAAAACTGGTGGAAATTAGTGACCGGACTCCATTGTTTATAAGAATAAAACGGCTTTACTGTGACATCTCACATTTTCCTCCAGCACAACCTTAATCAGATACACGTTCCCTATGTTCCAACAATTAAACCGCTCCCTGGGATTCTTCCCAAAATGTGTCAGTTCCCAATGGCTGTTAGCCTCCAACCGCTCACAACCTCCTCACTCACTCTCCATCCTCCAACTCCCTCTCTGTCCGTTTTCTGCCCATCAACCTCCCAAACATTCCATCTCTCCACACTGCCCTATGTCTGCACATCGCTTTTCTCTAGGTGTTCCCTTTTTGGAATCCGTCACACGCCCCTCCTCTGAAGAACATTGCACCAGGGAAAGGTGCAACCTTTTCCTGTGCAATGGGGTTCGTGTGCGGCTTCCTTATCCTTAAGTTACATTCTTGTATCTATATACAAACAACTTTCAAAAGCAAACAAATACAACAAACATTTCATCAACACATTACCAAGGGTACACTTTGTCCCTTAACTTA
>NW_015164211.1:919974-922989 GCF_001447785.1 Gekko japonicus
AACAGGCTCCTTTTTAAACAGTCAGGGCTTGGCAAGCCATGCCCACATGTCAGCTATGGTCCAATCAAATACAGTGCATAAAGACCAATCACTTTGCTTCCCTCCAGAACTACCTTTGTTCTCATAGGTTGGTTTACGATACCTTGGTCAGACTCAAGCTCATGCATTCATTTCATTACATACACAACAGGTATGTAATAGAGAGTATGTGGGTACTTGGTACTTCAAGTATGTGGGCCGTGAAGGGCTTTAAAGGTAAGAGCAGCACCTTAAATTGAACTCGCAAGGCAGCTAATGTAATGATCTTAAAGTAGGTGTAATATGTGCAGAATGAGGCTTGTTGCATATAATCAAGCTGCTGCATTTTAAACCAATTGAAGGTTCTGAGTTGTCTTCAAGGGGTGTTCCATGTAGAGCATGCTACAGTAGTCTGGTCTTAAGGTTAGCATAGCATGAATTAGTAGAACTAATTCATCTGATTCTAGGCTAAGAGCTAATAGTTGTGCTAAAATAAAAGTTGGAAGAAAATATTTTTGGCCAGTACCCATGCCTACATTGCAAACAAAAGAGCTAGATTCAACAGAACCCCTAAAGAAAATGGACTGTAATAAAGACAGACTTATCCCACTGAAAGTACACAGTATAGTATTACCCAGAATATCTGCCTTGTAAACCAGTATCACATTAATCTTTTCTGGATTCCGATGCAGCTTGTGATTTGCTGCTTCTGGAGGCCTAGACACAGAAATACAGAGCTAGCAGTCATCAGCATATTGACACCCTTCTCTACCCGTGGCACTTGACTAGAAGTAGCTACTTTTTCAAGGGCATAGGTTCATTACACCATACTCTGCTGCAGGACCCTGTGGCAGAAAACAATATAGAATATAAGATGCAACCTAGAAAGCATGGCAGTTATATGTTCTGAGTGGAATCCAGTCCCTGAAACAGAATGATGTGACATAAGTAGAGTGCTGGTTGAGGAGGAGACTATTCCTGAGGCAGATTACTTAGTATACAGAGCAGAATAAAATATTACTGGGAGGTCGTGTCAACTTGTAACCATGTCTGTAACTATGAGTTGCTTGTAGTTTGACTCCAATTGTTTCCAGAAAACTCTGTCTCCAGTCCTTTTTCAGTCGTACTTGTTTTTTAAAATTTCCCTTGCCTACTGTTGTTTCCATGACATCAAACCTTGTTATAGGCTAAAGGTTTTCCAGCTTTAGGACAGGATCATATCTATTGCTTTTCATTCTTATACCAAACAAGTGGGCCATTCAGGATATAATGGTCCATTAGATCAACGGTCCATCTAGTCCAGTAACACTGATTGTGGCTTTCCAAGCTCTCTCAGGTGGACATTTTCCTAGTCAAGGTACCAGAGATGCTTTAATGAGCTGCTAGGGAATCTTTTACATGCATATGTACCTTAGTACAAAAGTCAAGTAAGAATCAACCCTAAGGCTAGCGTACACTACCATCCTAAGCAGAGTAACATCCTTCTAAATTCATGGAAGTCAAAGGGCTTAGTGCCAAACTACACATGATACTTTAAAAAGTTTTCCCGCTATTAAAGTTGTTGTTGTTCAGTTGCACAGTCGAGTCCGACTCTTCGCGACCCCATGGACCAGATCACGCCAGGCCTTCCGGTCTTCCGCCGTCCTCTGAAGTTGGCTCAACTTCATGTTCGTTGCATCTATGACACTGTCTAACCATCTCATCCTTTGCCGTCCCTGTCGTCTTCTTTGACCTTCAATCTTTCCCAGCATCAGGGTCTTCTCCAGTGAGTGCTCCCTTCTCATTTGGTGGCCAAAGTATTTGAGCTTCAGTTTCATTATCTGGCCTTCCAGGGAACAGTCAGGGTTGATTTCTTTTAGGATTGACAATACTATTAAAGTATTGCAGTATTATGTGTATGTGCAACTGTGAAAAGGGGGAAATAACACCCCCGGGGCTGCTTGAGCTTGGGAAACAGCCTGGGGGAGCAAGTGCCCCTCCCAGTGCAGTTACAAGCTAGAGTTGCCATTGCCAACCTTCAGAAGGGCCCTGGAGATCTCCTGGAAGTAGAACTGATCTTCAGGCAACAGAGATAAATTCCCCTGGAGAAAATGGCAGCTTTGGAGGGTGGACTCTATGGTAATATACCCCACTGAGGTCCTGCCTTTTCTCTCTGCAGGTTCCACCCCCCTCCCCCAATCTCCAGGTATTTCCAGACCCAGAATTGGCAACCCTAGCATTCTGCTAATTTAAAAAATGTAATTCCCTGCAGCTACTATGGGGCATCGGGGAAATTAGTTGGGTTGTGTCGGGTTGCATCTAGCTTGCCCCTTAGAAGGGTGGAACTGCTCAGATTTAAAAAAAATTAGGAGATGTTTTCGTATTACACTTTGTTTCTTACAGTAACCAGGAGATGGCAGTACATGAATGTGGTAAACTCAGGTTGGCTTTTTTATAGCTTGTTGAACTATTGGTATACTTTTTTAATCATGCAAAGAGGTAGACAGAATTCTGTGTTAAAATTTCTCTGACCAAATGGACTCTTATTAGATCCAGATCCACGTAGCACTCTATTGAGGCCATCCGGTTGCCAACTGCCTGGATAAAAAAATGTCTTGCTAGGGATGCCAGCCTCCAGGTAGGACCCGGGGATCCCCTGAAATTACAGCTCATCTGCAGATTACAGTGACCCTAGAGAAAATTGCTATTTTGGAGGGTGGACTCTATGGCACTGTACCCCACTGAGAGCCTTGTCCTCCCCAGGCTCCACCCCCAAATCTGCAGTTTTCCACCCTGGATCTGGCAACCCTAGTCACAGCTGTTTAATAGGAGCTCAACAGTATGTTATTTATCTACAACCCATGAAAAGATTCAGATGTCTTTTCCCACACTTTAAACCTCTGTTAAATGGACAGGAAGAACATCAGGAAGAACTTCCTGACAGAGCAGTTCCTCAGTGGAACAGGCTTCCTCAGGAGGTAGTGGGCTCTCCTTCTTTGGAGGTTTTCAAACAGAGGC
>NW_015164211.1:923245-959863 GCF_001447785.1 Gekko japonicus
CACGAGAAGGAAGGGCAGGAAGGGTTGCCTCAGTGCTTAGTTCTTGTGGCCCTTTCTTACATGCCCAGGGAAATGCTAATCACCACTTTGAGGTCAGGAAGCAATTTTTCTCCAGGCCAGTTTGGTCAAGGATCCTGGAGGGGTTTTTTTTGGTCATCTTCTGTGCATGGAACAGGGGTCATTGGAGGTGTGTGGGGGAGGTATCTGTGAATTTCCTGCCTTGTGCAGGGTGTTGGACTAGATGACCCTGGAAGCTCTTTCCAACTCTATTTATTTATTTATTTATTTATTTATCAGATTTATACCCCGTCCTCCCTGCAAAGCAGGCTCAGGGCGGCTTCCATACAAACATAAATACAGTTAAAATCATACAGTTATTTAAAATATGACAGATAAAATACAAACACAAGGTGCTGGCAACAGTTAAAAGATTAACTTAGATGGCTCATTTTCAAGATGAATTACCCCTTCCCAGATCTTCTCAGATGTTCTTCTGCTCAGAATTTCTTATGGCATCAGCTCAGTGTTAAAGCCACAGGCCAGGTCTCGATGATAAAACCACGAGCCAGGGTTCTACGATAGCGACGGCCCCTAATTAAATGCCTGGCGGAAGAGCTCCGTCTTGCAGGCCCTGTGGAACTGTGAAAGGGACCTAGCTTCATTTCCCCTTCCAAGTGTCTTAACAAGCCCATTTATGCATGATTAGGACTGGAACTGATTATTTCTTTTGACATTTGTAGAAACAGATCGTTAAAATGCTACTAGAGGGAGAGCTGACGTAAAAAGATAAAGTAGAAACTGGCATCTCATGGTCATCTTTTACTCTTTCAATATCCTCCCAGCTTCTTGGAGCAACATTTGAGAGGGCAAGGAGGAAGAGGGGAGAGATGTGATTGCCAATGTCTAGGTGAGGCCTGGGGTTCTCTCAGAATCTTTAGACTACAGGGATCAGTTCTTTTGTGTTCTAATGGTGACCGCACATGTGGTCGCCCTTACACGTGGCCAGGCGAACTGACCTAGCTTCGCATCCTTAGACAATAGAAGGAGAGGATCCTAGAACTAGTCTATCAGCTCATCCGGATCCTCAAGGGAACCTATGGTTGCAATAACACTGTAAATAATCCAATCACAGGTGTGGGTGTGTGTTGGGGTGTGGTTTGTAATTGTATTTAAAGCGGGCCTCTGGCTGGCTACTGGATCTCCAGTTTTCTCTTTCTCCTAAGTAAAGTATGAGCTGAAATCACTACGGTATACCTCAGTCTCAGTACTTTATAAGTTCCCTGGCAGTTTTGGAAGACAGACTCTATGGCATCACATTTAGGGGAGGAGCTTTGGCTCACTGAAAGAGGCTCTGCTTTGCATGCAGAAGGTCCTAGGTTCAATCCCAGGCATCTCCATTAAGGATCATGTTGTAGGTGATATGAAAGATCTCAACCTGAGACCCTGGAGAGCCACTGCCAGTCTGAGTGGACAATAGTGACTTTGATGGACTGATTCCATATAAGGCAGCTTTAGGGTTACCATTCCCCAGCTGGGGGTGGGGGATGGCCCACTTTTGCAGAAACATCAGTGACTTTGGCGGGGTGACACTCTGGTTTGAGGGCAATTTTACCATAGAGTTTTGCCCAAAAACCAGAGTGTCACCCCCGATGTCACCAGCGTGCCTACATCACTTCCAGGCGATGTATACACATTGCACAACATCCCTGCCTATTCCCAGAACACTCCCCAATCCCCATGCTGGCATGACCACCAGACCCGGCAACCCTAGGCAGTTTCATGTGTGTTCATGTGTGTGTACATGCTTGCAGAGCACCCCATCTCCACAGGCATTGCTATCAAAGCTCGAGGAATTTTGTAACACACTTGTTTAAGGAACTGAAATGTACTGGGAACTGAAATGTACTGATTAGTGATCAGTTCATGCTTTATTGTGAATCAGCTCAAAACTAAAGACAAACTACCAGGACCAAAGCCCTGCTTAAATCCGTGCACAACACCCCACCCCACATACATCCACTACCTGTGATAGGCTATTTACAGTGCAGCTCCTGGTCTATAGGTTCCTCCCAGGATCCTAGCTCACTATTGTTCTCAGTATCAAGCTAGGTCGGTCGATGCTGGGCCCAGGACATAACAGGAACCAACTTTAACAAAAGGATTCCAACTGGTCTCCACTCCAGCACAGTTCTTTAATTTCATGTTCGTTGCATCTATGACACTGTCTAACCATCTCATCCTTTGCTGTCCCCGTCTTCTTTGACCTTCAGTCTTTCCCAGCAACAGGGTCTTCTCCAGTGAGTGCTCCCTTCTCATTTGGTGGCCAAAGTATTTGAGCTTCAGTTTCATTCTCTGGCCTTCCAGAGAACAGTCAGGGTTGATTTCTTTTAGGAGTGACTGATTTGATCTTCTTGCAGTCCAAGGGACTCTCAAGAGTCTTCTCCAGCACCATAGTTCAAAAGAATCTATTCTTTGGCGCTCAGCCTTCCTAATAGTCCAACTCTTGCAGCCATACATAACTACTAGGAATACCATTGCTTTGACCATACGGACTTTTGTTGACAGGGTGATGTCTCTACTTTTTATCATGCTGTTTAGGTTCGCCATACTTTCCTCCCAAGTAGCAGGCGTCTTTTAATTTCATGGCTGCTGTCACAGTCTGCAGTGATCTGGGATCCCAGGAACGTGAAGTCTGTCACTACTTCCACGACTTCCCCTTCTATTTGCCAAGGAGTGATGCGGCTGGATGCCATGATCTTAGTTTTTTTGATGTTGAGCGTCAAGCCCACTTTTGCACTCTCCTCTTTTACCCTGAGCAAGAGGCTCAGTGATTATACCGTCGTGGTTGTCAAGGACATCGAGGTCTTTCTTCTATAGTTCTTCTGTGTATCACTATAGAACTGTGTGTCACTATAGAACCAAGCAAAACATTCAGTTGTGAAACAGCACCACCTACTGGTTGGGATGGTTATATAACTGTTACAGTTTCCCAAGCCAGAGTTGTCATAACCCTAAATAGAGACACAAATAAGAGGGTGTGACATGTTCTCCCTGGTATGCTTCACTTTGTACTTGGCATGGGGGGAAAATACCAGGCTAGGGTGTATCTGGAACAGAAGAGCCTCTCCTTTTGTTATGCTGACTGACAGGATTCTTTGAGTGAGAAGCCCCTGTGCCTCACTTCATGTCCTCACTTCAAACAGACTATTTGTCTGTGTAGTGCATCTCAAGTGTTTGAAGCACACCATATATATTCACAGAAATTGTTACAACTGCTCTGTATTTGGGACTGAAGCCGAAAGGGATTAGCTGGGGATTTTATGGCGCACAGTTCATGTTTTTAGGGCTTAGCTAGAAGAGACATGAGAGATCCAGTTTTCCTTAAAAGCATCCACAGAGCGTTAGTTGGTTTGGGGCCCTGGTGCTAGGGCAGAGGAGGGGGTAAACTTCACCCTCTGTGCTGTTTACAGCACAGAAATTGCCCTCCTGAAGCAGGATAATAACCACTGTGGGTATTAAAAAAAAAAAGACTAGGTAACAGTACTTGGGGAATTCCTGTCTAGGAAAAAAATGGAACGTTTTTCTCCCAGAGGTACAGCCCTAATCCAAACGAAGGGCTTCCTGTGGCTGCTTTTAAATTACACTAAAGACACAAAGGGATCCATTTAGGGATCTCTTACAACCTGTCTAGATAAACTCTTAGCCAATGCAGTACACCCTCCCCACTGGCTGCTGTTTACCCACTGGGGCTAATACGGCTTGATAAGAACAGGTAAATGGTTCAGCATCCCAAAAGCAGTTTAATCTCTTTGCTGGTGATGGCCTGTGAATATTGAAAAATTAAAAAGCCTAGTTGTGATATATAAAACAAAGGAGAAGTATTACAATTTGGGTGGAAAATGCTTCCAGAGCGCAGACGAATTTCATAACCTGCAAACAGCAATTGAAGCTTGCAATTTTGTCATATAAAATAAAAAATGACATCTTTTACTTATAAATATTAATGTGTGCCATTATATATATATGTGCCTCAGCATGTAAAGAAAAAACAGAACAGCCAGTCAAAACATTATAACAAATTAGCCCATATTTGATATTCATTTTTTTCCTTTTAGGTAAATTATTTTTTCCATGAATTCAAAGTGAAAATTTGAGGGAAAATAATAATTAAAACTTGGACAACAGTGAATCTAATCTGTAATAACAAAATTAGTTTCAGTTATCAGTCTTTCTAAGGTAAAAGGGGACTTCTTTTATGCAAGTTCATTGGAAACTTCACATGGGGTCACATCATTATAACCACAAATATCTGAATTGATAACTGTTGTTTTTTGTGGCCTTGAGAATTTTCTTCTACACATTTTAAATATTTACATATTCCCATTACTCTAGTGATATAGATCCTCAAAACTCTTTCAAGAATATTTCTATTTGGCAGAAGCCTTTTCCAGAAACAAAAACTGCATTGGATTTTAATATTGTTTTCCATTTCTTCAGGTATTATCTTGTGTGTGTATAAAGTGCCATCAAGTCATAGTTAACTTATGGTGGCCCCTATTGGGGTTTCTGAGGCAAGAGACTAACAGGAGTGGTTTGCAATTGCCTTCCTCTGCATAGTGACCCTGGAATTCCTTGGTGGTCTCCGTCCAAATACTAACCAGGGCCAACCCTGCTTAGGTTCCGAGATCTGATGAGATCGGGATAGCCTGGGCCATGTAGCTCAGAGCAGGTATTCTGAAAACAGCTACTAATGGTCCAAATTTGTCCAGAGTTTTCCGCAAGCATTGCTCCGTATATCTCCCTGACCTGTTAAATTTCCCCAGCTCAGCAATAAAACACAGAATTTACTGTTCATAGCTAGAGGGGGAAGCCTTTGGGGCACAACTCTCTCTGTTGTCCCATGGAGTCTGGAATTCCAGGTCTTCACCAGTCACTTCTTAAATCTGCAAATTCTTCAGATATTTGTGGAAGGCAGTTGGATTCCACCATGCCCTGGTACACATAAAATAGGACTGCACTATTTGGTTAAGAACCCTATTTCTTAAAGCTACCTCATTGCTGCAATCTGTTAAGAATGACGTATCATTAAAGGAATTGTTCTGTTAGATATTTTAGAGACGTGAGAAGATGCTGTAAAATCGGCGTTATGCAGAAGACAAAATATAGGAAAACGAATTACATGGGTGCATGAATGGAGGTTACTGAAAGATCAAAGTTTCTGTAATTTCAAGGTTGCAAAATGATCTAGGTTCTGTCATCATCCTATTAACTCGTTTTGCTTGTGGTTCTTGAGCATTTCATAGCAATTTTGTAGGGTTTTATTTATTTATTTATAATCTACATCCTAATAACCCAATCACATTCCTATGGCTTCAATAACGATTCCATCTCTGATTCTGACAATGCCCTCGTCAAAATGGCTCCCCTCTCTCTCTCCTCTCGTCATTCTGAGCCATGCTTCCCCTGCTGTCAGTTAATTTTATTTTTGCTTGTGTCGTGATTCTAGTCTCGTCCTTGCTTCCAAAGCCCTACATCACTCAGAGCCTCTTTACATCTGAGATGGGTTATCTTTATGCATTGCACTGATTTATAATCTACATAGAGTATAAATATCCTTTACATCAGTTTTCAGAAAATTGGAGGATAGTACAATTTGTGTTTGGGAAGCTGCTTGAATGAAGAATATTTGCTTATAGGCCCAAATATGACAGCTTCTTGTCGCTTGGATTCTGGCAACCGATAAAGATGGGTTCTAGTCATTTTTCCTCTGTAGTTATAAATACACATGCACTGCCAGAGTATGCTGCATCTTGGACTGATAGATAGCTTAAAGCATGCTCTAATAGATCCACTCTATATGAAAGAACAAGGCTATTTTTAGCTTTTAAGATTGGTTCTTTTATATTGTGAGGTGCAGATCAATATAGTCTGTTATATTAAAGTGTAATTCCCCCCAACACACATAGCATGACAATATTTTTTTCCATTACAGTCAGTAAATAGAGGGTTTCTCCTTTACTCTTCTCCTATATCTTTAACCAGAATCCATGGTGAGTGGATTTCCCTCATTCTGAGTTATGAAACATGGATGGGTGTTATTTCAAGGGTGCAACTGTATTAATACTTACTAGGAAGTAAGTTCTGCTGGTCAATGGATCTTCTGAGTAAACATATTTAGGGGGGAAAGGAATGCAGTGCCATGTTCAGAGCAAGTGGTTACAAATGACTCTCTGGAATACCTATTAGCTCCAGGTAGCAAGATTGAGTATAATCCTGCTTCCTCAGTTGGCTCTCTGCCTTTTGTTTTATGGTGACCAGGTTAGTGTGGCTAGTTTACAGGGCTTTCACAAAGGTATTATTTTCAGTTAAATAACTAAAAATCAGGTCTGAAAAGAGACTGGAGAGCAACAAGAAAAACACTGTAATGTAGTGGGTTACCAGTAATGTTACATAGATTCTCTGGTAAAACTAGATGAATGAGTGAAGACAACTCCAGAGTACCAGTGCCATCCTCAAGTGGTCTTAGAAGGGTGTAATTCTGCTTAGAATGACAGTGTAAATGATGAGTGTAAATTTGGAACCTATTTGGAAAAAGTGCTGTAAGTTGCTCAGTCATCATACTCTAATATTCATTTTAGCATTTTTACAATTTATATCCTGGAGCTGCGGTGGCTCAAGTGGTTAAGACACTGAACTGCAGGCTGTGGAAGGGCGGCAGTTCAGCAGTTCGAGACCCGAGTGTGCCGCATGACGGAGTGAGCTCCCGTCTCTAGTTCCAGCTCCTGCCAACCTAGCAGTTCGAAAGCAAGAAATTGCAAGTAGATAAATAGGTACCACTTCGGTGGGAAGGTAACAGTGTTCCGTGTGCCTTGGTGTTTAGTCATGTCGGCCACATGACCACGGAATTGTCTTCGGACAGCACTGTCTCTTCGGCTTTGAAACGGAGATGAGCACCGCAACCCTAGAGTTGGATTTGACTGGCTTTCGAGCAAAGGAACCTTTACCTTTATATCCTAGATTCTCTAGTTGAATACTTAACGTGTGTTCAGATGAGTAGGATATTCCTAATAAGCATGCTTAACATTTCAGCTCTAATCGTATTTTTCTCCTTGTCTGAGCATATAGTCACTTAGTTTGGCCTGAAATGCTTCTAATGTGATAAAGTGGATGGAAGGTTTACTATACAGAATGATGTTACACAGTGACCAAATCGGATTTTGTATTGATGCAGTTATACACTTATCTGTAAAATTGGTGGCAGGCGGGCTGCAAATTACTGCCTAGCAGCTAGAATTTGATCAGCTGTGAGAATGGTCAGAGAACCAAATCTAGCACATTAGGTCAAGGAGGATTGTCAGTCCTGTTGCTTTCCCGCCCTAGTTTTTTGTGATGCTAATCAGGACCACAGCCAGTACTAATGCCAAAATTTTGCATCATCCCTTTCAAGTTCTTATGGGAATGGTCAGGTCAGCATGGAAGAGGAGGGCAATACAGACCATAAAGGGGAAAGTCAAAGCCAGCCTGACTGTTGCTAAAGACAAAACGGGTTTATAGTGAAGAAGACTCTTGTTGAGGTACCCCACTGAGGTCCTTGGCCTCCCCAGGCTCCATCCCCAAATCTTCAGGAGGTTCTCAACTTGGAGCTGGCAACCCAACTCTCACTGTAAGTAGAAAACTAGCACAGTATAGGCTAGAACCTTTCTCCTTGGTATATTAGTTTCTGATTAGTACATCTGTATCCCGAAATGGTGTATCCTGTTTTATCACCTCAGGACTCTTCCACCTCCTTCTGATGCACTGAGAGCCAGTTTGGTGTAGTGGTTAAGTGCGCGGACTCTAATCTGGGAGAACTGGGTTTGATTCCCCACTCCTCCACTTGCACCTGCTGGATGACCTTGGGCAAGCCATAGTTTTGGCACAGCTGTTCTTGAAAAAGAGCAGTTTCTGTCAGAGCTCTCTCAGCCCCACCTACCTCACAGGGTGTCTGTTGTGGGGAGGGGAAGGAAAAGGAGTTTGTAAGCCGCTCTGAGACACCTTTGAGTAGTGAAGGGCGGGGTATAAATCCAATCTTTTCTTCTTCTTTCTACGCAGGTGAGTGGCTGCCACTCATTCCCGTGGAGAATATTAAGAAGTTGCACTTGGAGAAAGTGTGTTGCAGTAGAGGCAACTCACAAGGTCCATGGGGTTGCTATGGTATATAATTTGTTTTGTGATTCCAGACAAAGTTGGCTAATTTAGGAATATTTCAATATATAGGTTCTTATCTAGTATCCCCTTGGTAAGTAATTTTGTCTGAATAAGGGCTTCAGGGCTTTCCCATGTGAAACAACTCTCTAGCAGCCTAATTAATTTTTTCAGTTCTACTTCTATTTTTAACCTTCTCTCCACCTCCCAAATTATAACTGCCAGTGTGCATTGTCTACTCATGTAAATGTGTTTGCTGATAGTGGGTTTATTTAATACTCAGTCATGCATTCATAGTTTTTAATTATAAAACTAGCTGGTGGTATGTTTTCATTAGAGAGCTTTATATGGCTGTTGGTAATTGCGGCAAGGGCTGCATTTTCCTTAGTCACCACAGGTGAGCAGCAATTTAGTATAAGTTTCTAAATCAGTATTTTTCAGGCAATGTTTTATAATCTGCTTCAGATATAACGGTCTCTGAAAAACTATCTATTTTAGTTTCCAAATACAGAGTCACTTGTGCTAAGTATATCCCAGCGCCCCTTTCACTATAAATTCTTTGAGGCATGAAATAGCTTGCCAGTTGTGTATTGCTTTCAGACTTGAATAAGTGGATATTAATTTGTTCTGGCCACAAATTGTAATTAATGCAGAATTTCTTCCTTTAAGATAGTGTCTGGTCTGATGTAATAAGTTCAGTTATATAATTTACTGTATTTTCTACCTTTTAAGGGACAGGAATTGTGTCTTATATTTTTGTTGCACACTCTGTGCAACAAAATTGAGAAATCAAACTTTGCCTCGATAGGAGCCCGATCAACCTCTAAATGGAGCGCTGAAACTTGCAACAGCCTGTGATTGTTATTAAGTAACCAGGTCAGAAATCCTCCATCAGTTTAGTCAAAATCTGTCCTCAGCAAGGTGAGATAGGGAGCTACATATGTAGTGCAAAAAAGAAAACAAGGACATGTCAAGAAACAAGCCTATCAGACCTGTAAGTGTTTGCATTGTTTAGTTAGTAAGTCTTAGCAGAATCCTGTGAGTAGAACAGGTAACTCTGATACAACCACCTGTTAACAATTACCGGTTGTTACAACTTAGTACAGCTGGAGACTGTCAAACCTCAGCATGTCTAAGGGAAATCTTGACAGCCGAAGATCTAGATCACCACGTGCAAACCACTTGTATAGAAATTTTGCTTTCTGCTTTCTATAATCCGTGCCTTCTCCTGTGATTACATTCTGATAACATGCTGTGCCTTGTTTCCTCTTGCTAGCCACATGGTAAGGCCAAATGGCCTAAATAGCCATGCCATAAACCCACATTCTTTCACACTTCTATGCCAAACGCCAGACCTCATGGCTACACTTTCTGGCCCCACATGCGACAAGTCACGTACTAAATGAAGTAGCTAGAAGTTGGGTCACCTGACTGCAGGAGGAGTCTCCAAACTTCTAGCCATTCCTGTGTTGCAGCTATGGCAACCAACAATTGGACACACCTATGTCCACTCGTGATTGGCCGAATGGCCACGGCTGATCATGACTGGAATTGGACTATAATTGTTTGATCCCAATGAGAGAGACTCTGTTCTGGCTCTCTGTTCCGACTCTCCCTGCTTGTTTTATTGCACCTGGAAATGCTGTCCTTTGAAGAGACAAAGGACTGCTTTGTGACTTAAAGCACATGGAGTGCAAAGATGGGATTTCCCTTCAGAATCCCTTGGTGCTACTTGGATTATCACAATGGACAATCTTGAACTCTTGGATGCTATCCTGACTTGGAAAATATGTATCTTTTACTGTGTAGTTAAGGCAAATCGCCTTAGGCTTGTTATTTTATAATCTCTGGTAGTCTGTGCTATGCTCTGTATTGAATAAAAGTTATTCTTATTCCTAAATGATCTCTGATGTTGTAGCTGAATTCCAATTCTGAATCTTGTAGCCTAAGCTGACCACATATGCTACCTTGGTAAGAGTGTGCACCTCGGAGTGAGTTGCTAATGTGTTAAGCACTAGATGCCAGCTGAGAGTTTTGAATATCTGCTCTGAGCTGGAAGGGATTCTAGTTAAAAGAGGTTCTGGTGGCACATTGTTCTGAAATCCAGAGAGGGTATAGCCTACCTCATGGGTTGTTGTTTAATGTACTGTAAAAGTACAGGATTACCTCTCATCCCTGGACTGGTGTGAGGGGCTTAATCCTGTACACCACTAATTAGGGTAATGATTACATGACAGCTGAGCTACTATTTAGTAGGAAGCAAGCAGGCAGCCAGAAACCAGCCAGAAAAGCCAGAGAGAGTCAGAAGCTGAGTCTGGACGCTAGGAACTGCGTGCATCTGCTCAAAGTTATGCTGGAGTGAGAGGCCGGGATGTATGCAGGAGAATTACAGCACCCTTCCAGGAGAAACGGACAGTAACCTTGGTCTAGGACTGTTATGTTGGGAGGAGGCAAGGCTATTCCCTGGCACAAAACCCAGCTACTTCAGTATTGCTGCTGAGGACTCTCTACTCTAGGTTAAGTAACTATAGATTGTTAGGTTTCTTTGTTTTGTTTGTCTTTGTACACTCCTCTTTTCCCTTACATTGCTTGTGTTTTTAACTGTCGTTGTTCTTTGTAATAAATATATATTTTTATAATTGGACAGAGTCACTGACCTATCCATTACGCCTTCGGAAATGCTCAGGCTATTAGAAAAGATAAGCTACCAGTTTATTCACTATTGTGCTGGTTGAAACGACCCTGATAAAGGTAAAATTGCCCGGAGTCTCTAAGGCAGCCCTAAACTGGGGCGGTAGCACAGAGGCGGCAGGGCGGGGTCGTGACAGGACAACAGCAAATGTTTGTTCCATAAAGGACTGTTTTCCAGAGGTCTGAATAGTTGCACAGAAGGGAAATTTTCCACTGAAACCTTATTTTAGTGCCCAGTTATACAATTAGTAGAATTAGGTGGTGAAACTTTTCTTAGGGACTGTAGACATGCAGAAAAGGGTTTGCATTATTTCCTCACAAATCATTCTTCTAGCATGCCAGGGAGGAGACTATAGTCTAGCCTTCCAATGTGTGCTGTTCTCTGTGCAGAGGGTTATTTTCATGGGCAGTGTTCAGATATGTAACTGCTTACTTGCAAACTGAAATGGTATAATCAATGGAAAAAAGACTACATAAATTAGTCCTTTTTATGTCTGGAATTCCCAGCGCACACATTGTCTTCTGTGCTTTTTGTGGGGGGACGGGACATTTTTTAATGTTGATGACAAACATTACACCAAACTTAACATTTATGTTTAAGTTTGAACAACCCACTGAATTTCACCTGGATTTTTTTTTAAAAAATGCTTAGATTTAAGCTTTTGAGTAAGGGATAACATACCCAGTATATTCTAGGACCTGGATTCAGAATAATTTATTTAGCTTGTGTTTTTACTTGACTCAATATTAGGAATAAACAAGTGGAGACCCACAACCCTTCCCCCCCTTTGCTTCCTTCCCTCTTCCCCCTTCTCTAACAATCTTCTCCCTCTTTCTCATCCCCCTCCCCTTCTGACAGTCTTCTCCACCTCCATTTCTTCCCCTCCCCTTCTCTGTCAATCTTCCCCATCTCTCTTTCTTCTCCCTCCCCTTCTCTGTCAATGTATCCCTCTCCCTTTTACCTCCACCCCTTCTCCATTTGCCCCTCCCCTTCTCTGTCAACCTTTCCCCTCTTTCCCCCTTCTCGTATCTGTCAACCTACCACTCTCACCCTTTGCCTCTACCCCGTCTCCAGACACATTCTCTCAGACTAATCTATCTCACAGGATAAAATGGCGGAGAGGTGAATAATGTAAGCCACTTTAGTTTGCTACTGGGGAGAAAGGCAGGGTATAAATAAATAAATAGGTTCACTTCCTTATAAGTGGTAGGGAACAAGAACGTTCATTTCATCATTACTTACCCAATATGTCTGTCCTGCCTCTGCTGTGTAGCCACATGTGTGCATACAATTCATTAAATTCAATGCATGTAAGTCCATACCTAACAGTAAATATCCCAGATAAAATCCAATTGTCTTCAGCATGATATGTGCCTACAGATGCCAGGCTTTACATGTGCTGTTTTCAAACATGTCCACATGGAGATTTTCATCTGCTCCAGAGGCAGGGTAGATGCAGAGGTCATTTCGGGGGGGAACGCGGGGGAACACAGTTCCCCCGGGTGAGGTACAGGGGGTGGGGCACATGACGAAGCCCCACCCCCTGCTTCCGGCCGCCCGGCTTCCAGCCCTCATTCAGCCAGAAGGAGGCAGGAGAAGAGGGAGGGTAAGTTGCTTCCTCCCTGCCTCTCCCCACCCCTGCCTGCCTGGGGCCAGGGAGGGCCTTCGCGGGGCTTCCTTGCACTCCCGCTGGCCTTGCAGGTCCACCGCCGGGCCCCTCATGGGGCTCGGCAGTAAAGCTGCAAGGCCGGCGGTGGCGGCCCGGACCGTTGGGGGCGGGGTGTGTGGCCTTATGACACACTTCCGGAGATGTCAGGGGGTGTGGCCTTATGACACACTTTCGGTGATGTTAGGGTGTGTGGCATATGCTAATGAGTTCCCCTAGCTCTTTTTCTACGAAATGACCCCTGGGTAGATGTACCATGGAGGAAATGTTACCCAGAGAGGCGGTTTCCTATTTAATTGGGGGGAATTACCTTTAAAGTAGACAAAGCGAGAGGGGGCAACTGAGATCTCCAGCAATGTTTTTGGGAATTTTTCCCTTAGAGAACTCTCAAAATCATCAGGCCAATGTTTGCTTGGAAAGGTTTTTTATTAAAAGAGTTTTTAAAAAGGGCAAAACGCATACACAACACACTTAACACACACCCATAAGGCTAGCTAAGAGGAAATCAGGGAGGAGTGGAGAGAAAGCAATTTTGGGGAGGGTTATAATTACCAATCTAGAAGACAGAGATCCACGAAAGCAGCAGAAAAATGACCAGCATTTCACAGAGAAAAGGGAGGAACCATGTGCAAGTGGGGGGGGGTGCGGGATATCCAGGAACACACACACTGACTGGAGGCTGGGCACTCCAGGTATAGGAAGGATTCTCCCTCGGGCTAGCTGATGTATTTGCCCCGAAAACAATAACTCAGTAGGGTTTTCGGAGGTAAATGGTGATTCTGGGAGAGATTGGATGGGTTTTTCTGAAGTGGACTATGGATGTAAATTATGCTCGGTGGGCTGACCTGCGTTGGACTATAGGTGTAAATGGTGCTAGATGGGTTTACCTGGGTTGGACTATGGGTGTAAATGACTCTTTATGGCCTGGCGATTACCGGATGTATTAGTATGTATTGTCATTGTTCTTCGATACGGTATATTAACAGTTGTATTTTTTATAATGCATTTTATTACCTGGCTTGCCCAAGGTCATCCAGCAGGTGCAAGTGGAGGAGTGGGGAATCAAACCCAGTCCTCCCAGATTAGAGTCCGCGTACTTAACCACTACACCAAACTAGAACAGACTTTGTCTGATGATGGGAGCTTTGACTTTTGAAATCTTATCCCCTGAAAATCTTGTTTGTCTGTAAGGTGCTGCTGGACTGAAATCTAACTGTATAATGTATACTTCACTAAGTTATTCTGAATTGTAATATGCTGGTGTTCAAAAATGTTGCCACAGAAAGTATACTGATATTTTATATTACTGGGTTTATACAATGTAGTGTTGAATATAGGTGTTTAAAATCAATTTATGTTATGAGTGCTTGACCCTGTGTTTTACTCTCAGGCTTTTGGACAAATATTTGTACAAAATGTGATGTAACCATTACGGGGAAATCATTCATTTGTAAAGAAACACTATTTTGCATGAGGACATTGCCTGGTTTTGCATAATTGGCTAACAATTTTGTCACACCGAGAACTTTGAATGTATGTTGTAATATTATGATACATATAAATAGTTTATCTATACTTGTGGAGTTATTTTAAACAAACATTTGAGGATAAACAAAATGATTCAGGAAAATTCGGTTTGCTTTAGTTCAGTTTTAAAATTATGGAACGAAAATTTGAATTATTTTGTGTATTGAAAATTCCTGTAAAATATATCTCAATGCTTTGTTTCTGGGTTGATTCCAAAGCGTCAGTTCTTCTGTAAAGCCCTTAATGGCCCGAGTTAAAGATTTCTGAAGCTACACTACCCCTTTTACTCATATATCTACTGAAGACAAGAACTATATTTCTACTGTATGTGCTTTCTTCTTTGAGGGCTAAACTGTCTTTAGCAAATAACAGAGGGTTCTCTGTGGATGCTCAGCATTTATGTCATTACTTACTGAGGTTCACCAGATCTGAGAATTTGCCTATGATGGGCTGTTAAAACTTTTCTTTTTAAGCAGGCTTTTAACCTCCAGAGCATTTTAGTTGGGTTTGTATTATTCTTGCTTTAAAGATTATGCTGCCAATCACATTTTCCCCTTGGATTTGGAGTGTGTGTGTGTGTATGTATAAAATTTGATCATTAATTTTTTCCCTCAGCTTTGGGCACTCATTTGAGCTTTGATTAGGTTATAAATCTTCAAATAAATATGAGCAGGATAATTCTCTAAAATGTTTAGAATAGAATCAGTATTTTAGGACATGGTAACCTCCCATATATGTTTCCAGGTGAATTTATTGTTCTTAACTGTAGAATCCCGGTAGCTTTCCTTTGCCTGCCTAACAGATCACTGCTGTGACAGGAGGGATCAGTTCTGGTGCTCTTCCTTAAAATATTTGACGAATGCTGTGAAAATGCTTCACTTAGAAACCTCACTATTGCTGTGGAAGTGGATCATTTTTGAAGGGAAAAAAGAGACTGTTCCTCTGTGTTCCTTCCTTTTTAAAAATCAGTTTAATTCCCCTTGAGAGCCTGCAGATTCAGATCGCAAGGGAGCTTCTTAATGGGACTCCAGAGAGCAATTCTGGTTTGAGGCAAGACTTTTTTACTAGTTTTAACAGCCCCTAAATGTTTCACTTTTAAAATAATAATCAAGTGGAAAAGGATAAATGCTAAAATATAAAGCTGGAATCTTAATGTAAGAAAGTAATTTTGCATCTCAGGCCATTCGTGATCTCACAGGGAGAACTATGGGGAGGGAATCATGTATGCTTTCAGAGAATGTATAATTAAAATGTTATTTGAAAGTGGATCTGTGTCAACAAGAGATGCTGTCATATAGCTTTGCTGAAGCAGGAAATCGTTGGAGAAACGTGCCATGTGGAAACCCTAGGGCTGCCAAGTGGGGGCGGGGAGCGGGTAAACCCCCGCTTTGGAGGCATGGTTTCCGCCGCTGCGGAATCGGGCCCTGGGGGGAACTCTGCCCCTGCGTGCGCGTCACCTGGAAGTGACGCAGGCACGCTGGGCACGCTGGGGGTGGGGCCACAGCCATACAAGGGAAAACCCTATGGTTTTCCCTTGTATGGCCGTGGCCCCGCCCCCAGCGTGCCCAGAGTGCCTGCGTCACTTCTGGGTGATGCGGACTCAGCACGCGCGCACACCCGACGCAGGCCGGGAGCCCCCCGCTCCCGGCGAAGACTCACTTGGCAACCCTAGGAAACCCTGTTGCTTCTGTCTTCCACAACAGCAATAGGGAAACCATCTAGGCCTGTCCCCATGTGGCAACCACCTTGTTTTGGGTCTGCTTTCACATGTCCATGTGCATGGACATCAGGGAGCCCCTACACTAAAGGGGAGCGTCCAAATGACATTGTACCCAATGTGAGCCTAACTTAACTGGTTCTCACTTTTCTTCTTTTCCCCTAGATAAAATATAAACCTCAGTTTATCAGAGTAAAGGGGAAAGTGTGGAGTGGCTGCAGGTGGAGTGCCTTTCTGGGTACTCCCATATAGCTACTATGGGTGGGGGAGCTGAACTCTGCCTTCAAAATGGCCTACCATTTTGCTCACCTTTTCAGACCTTTATGAGCTTTTTTTGTTTGTTTCTTTTCACAGCAACATTGTAATGCTGTGTAGGATAGCTTGGGAATAGAAAGAGAAAACCCCTTTAAAGAGGAGGTTGTGGGCTGTGTGTGTGTGGGGTGGTGGTGGCAGTAAAATACATGCCATAGGAGTGGAGCAGTGGATGCTGTTCCCACACCTCCTGCTGCTACCATGATGCCCCCATCTGGCCTGCTTTCACAGAGAGGTGGGAAGAGCTGCCCCAATGCACAAGCAATATTAAGTGGGACTGAGGTATGCAGGGACAGGGCATGTGAATGCTGTCCCTGCAGTTCTTGCTGCTGGCATGACTCCTCCACACACCCTTGCTGCTCATGAAGTGGGCACAGAATGGACAGTCTTTTGAGCCCCCCCCCCAAGGATGAAAAGAGCTGTTATAAGGCTAAAAGGGAGGAGAAAACACTGGAGCTGAACATCGCCCCACATGCTGGATTAGCTGTAGGCAGAGCTTTCACATGAGAGCTTTCTGCCTGCAGCCTGCTCACTGGTTGCCTTAGAGGAAAGGGAGTTTCTTGACTCTGGAAACCCTGTGATTCATGTTCAGAAAGAATATATTGTTGTATGGAAGTGAGGACATACTTTGTGTGCCTTGACCTGGATAGCCCAGGCTAGCTTGATCTCGTTAAATCTGAGAAGCTGACAAGGGACAGCACTGATCAGTATTTGGATGGGAGACCATTAAGGAATACCAGGGTTACAACCCAAAGGCAAGCAATGTCAGGCCACCTCTTAACATCTCTTGCCACGAAAACCCTACAGGTTCACTATATGTCAGCTGTGACTTGACAGCAAAAAAAAAAAAATGCTGTGTGTCTCCCAGGGAAAATTGGCCATGTGGATTTGTCTTGATGTGAAGTGATATGAAATGGTCAGGTGCATAGATTAATCAGAATAAACCACTGAAATTTCACCCTGACAAAATATTAAAAAAATAAAAGTACTATCTTATATTTTGGACCTTATTTATATATTATTCATTTATGTAAAATAATAAAATGTAAAATAAAACCATAAATTTGTATCTGATCACCACTTCCTTAGGTAGCTGATTCCACTGTTGAACAACTCTTACTGCAAAAAGTTTTTTTCCTCATATCCAGCTGGTACCTTTCTGCTCTTAATTTAAACCCATTACTGCGAGTCCTATCCTCTGCAGCCAACAGCTCCCTGCCCTCCTCTAAGTGACATCCCTTCAAATACTTAAAGATAGCAATCATGCCCCCCTCAACCTCCTTTTCTCTAGACTGAACATTCCCAAGTCCTTCAGGCTTTCCTCATAGGGCTTAGTCTCCAGGCCCCTGATCAACCTCGTTGCTCTCCTCTGCACCCACGGCATTCTGTCCACATCCTTTTTGAAGTGAGGCCTCCAGAATTGCACACAATACTCCAGGTGTGGCCTGACCAATGCAGTGTATAGCAGAACTATGACATCTTGTGATATGGATGTTATGCCTCTGTTGATACACTGCAAGATTGCATTAGGCTTTTTTGTCGCTACATCACACTGGCTGCTCATATTTAACTTATGGTCCACCTGTACCCCAAGAGCTTGTTCACACACACTGCTACCCGGATGTGTGTCCCCCATCCAGTATGCATGTTCCTCATTTTTGTTACCCAGATGTAGAACTTGGCACTTATCCTTGTTAAGTTGTATCTTGTTCACATCCGCCCATTTTTCCAGAGTGTTCATATTTTGTTTGCTGCTCCTCCCAGTTTGGTGTCATCTACGGATTTAATGAGTAGCCCTTCCACACCTTCATCCAGATCATTTATAAAAATATTGAAAAATACCAGGTCCAGAACCAAGCCCTGTGGCACCCCACTGGACACCTCCCTCCATTCAGATGAAATGTGATTGACAACTACTCTTTTGAGTGCTGTTCTCCAACCAGTTCCCTATCCACCTAACTATCTTAAAGTCCACAGTCTTCTGGTTTACCCATCAGAACATCATGGGGAACCCTGTCAAAAGCTTTACTGAAATCCAGGTAAACAAGATCAACAGCATTCCCTTGATCTAGTAAACTCATCACTCTTGCCTGTTGGTTAATATTAAGTCAAGTATGGCTGAGACCCTTGTAGCTTCCTCTGCCATTTGAAAAACGTTGTTAGCCAGGCAGGTCAGGAAGTTGCGTGACTGTGGACACTTTGCAGAGTTTGTCTCTCAGCACACATCAGGGAAGTTGAAGTCACCCACACCTACAAGGTCATGTTGCTTGGATACCCTGTTAAGCTGGCTCAAGGAGGGTAGCATCTACCTCCTCACCCTGGTCAGGCGCTGTTTGTCCTTCCATCCCTTATCCTCACCCAGATACTTTCCATTGGGCTTCCCCCTGCTTCCTCAATTATTTCCTGACATGCAAACCTTCTCTTCTCATAAAACATCACTCCGCCTCTTCTTTGACCCTTTTGTTTTTTTCTTGAACAACTTATATCCATTCACTGCTACATTCCATTCATGGGAATCATCCCACCAAGTCTCTGGAATGCCTCTTAAATCATATCCCTCTGTCTGCATTAGAAGCTCAAGTAGGGTTGCCAAGTCCCACAAACTCACTGGCGGGGGAGGCTCCGACGGGTCCGGGAGCCAGCTCCGGATGCACACCATATGGTTTCCCCCCGACGATCTGGGCCATGCCCCCAACGTGAGCAACGTGAGCAGAGCTTTGGGGGGCGGAGTTCCCCCTGGGGCCCGATTCTGCCGCAGCGGAAATCGGGCCTCCAAAGTGGGGGTTTCCCCGCCCCCCACTCCCACTTGGCAGCCCTAAGCTCAAGCTCTTCCTTCTTATTGCCCAAGTTTTGGACATTGGTACATAAGCACCTAAGGCCCTGCACCTTCAACTCACCTTCAAACTCTGCACCTTTGACCTGGCCATGTGCACCTCTGCTGTTTGCTCTCATTCATTGAAGTCCCTATGTCAGTCATCACCTTCCCCTTCTGGGGTCAGTTTAAAGCCCTCCTGATGAATCTCCCCATAGTCCTGCCAAACACCTTCTTCCCCAGCCTTGATAGTTCATTGTGTGCTAGTAGGTTGTCTTCCAGAAAACCTAGCTCGTGGTCCCAGAAACCAAATTACTCCTGCTGGCACCACCAAAACAGCCAGTAGTTCACTTTCATTATCTTCTGTTCCTGTCACATCCCTTTCCGTCTAACAGGAAGGATCGAAGAGAACACCATCTGTGCCCCTTTTCCTTTCAGCTTTCTTCTGAGACAGCTTTCTTCATAGACAGCCTTAATGCTTGTGATGTTCACTGCCATGTTATTTGTTCTTACGTGGACTATTACAAATGAGTAATGATCTGCAGGTTTGATCAGTTTTGGTATCCAGTCTGCAGTATCTCTAATTTTTGCCCCTGGCAAGCAAAACAGTTCTCGGGCTAGGGGCAGGCCTGGACACATGATGTTCCATACCCCTCAGAGAGTCACCAATGACCAACATTTTCCTTTTCCTTACAATGCCATTTCTTTGTATCCTCATGCCCTCCTCACTCTGTCTTTCTTGTCCTTGTAGTTCTTCCTCTGCAAGTGTTTCCATCTCTGTCACCACCACAAGGTCCTGGAATCGATTCCTGAGTTCCAATGGCACTGAGTGCTGCCTTGCTTGATCAATTTATATGTGCTTGTAGGAAGAAAGGTACATTTCTGACAGTTATTAATATTGTGATTATAGTAACGCTAGTTCAGTCAAAATAATAGACCACATTCTGTTTACAATAACATTTTTGCACAATTTTAACAATGGAAGTAAGCAAGCAGTGGGGTCCCCCAGGGATCAGTAGTAGGACTAGTGCTAATAAATCATTAACCTGTTCATATATCCTTAAACTGGAGGTGAGCAATGTAATGTTCAGGTTTGCAGATGATACCAAGTTATTCAGGATGGCAAAAACCAAAATGGATTGTGAGGAGCTCCAAGACCATCTATCCAAATTGGGATGGGTGACGAGATTGCAAGAGATGTTCAGTGTAGGTAAGTGTAAGTAGATGTTGGAATAAAAAAATCTTGGGTCCCTAGTTCTTGGATCCAGTCCTACTGCTAGATGGTAGACAGGTGATAGCTGTAACCAGGAGTGCCTTCTGTGAGCTTCTACTGGCTAGTCAGTTGTGACTTTTCTTGGACAAAAGAGATCTGACCACTATGGTCTATGCTTTGGTTGTGGCTAGATTAGATAACTGCAGTGCACTCCACATGGGTATGTCCTTGAGATGTGTGTGGAAACTTTGATAGGTGCAGAATGCTGCCACCAGGATGCTAACTGGATTGGGTTGTAGCTTGTACAGTCCTGGCCTATTTACACTGGTTCCCAGTTTGTTTCTGTGCACAATTCAAGGTGCTGGTGTTGACATTAAAAGCCCTATGTGACTTGGGACCAGTATACCTGCAGGACCACCTACCCGACTGCTGCAATTGTCTTCTGAGGCCTTGCTTGATGCCTCTTGAGATTAGATGGTGGCAGCAACCTGGCAGAGGGTCTTTTTGGTCCTGGCACCAAAATTCTGGAATGTTCCTCAGAGAGACTCGTCTGTCCCCTTCTGTTGCCATCTTCTGCGAGCAGGTGAAGACTTTTTTTGTTTTGTCTAGCATTCCCTTTTGCCCTATGTTTTAACTGTTTTTATATATGGGTATTATGTTGTACTGTATGTGTATTTTAGCTTGGGTTTAGGTGTCTTAATGATTTTTGTTTTGTTTTGTTTTAGTGGTTTTAATCTGTTAGCCATCTTGGTGTTCCTGATTAGGGCAGAAAAGCAGGATATATATTTTGTAGATAAATAATAAATCTGATGGGGTCTGAACTGGTGGCTACTGAAAAAGAAAGATATAGTAGGTAATGCAATGAAAATATTGACTCAGTGTATGATGGTGAAAAGGCAAATTCTGTGATAGGGATTATCAGAAGAATTAAAATTAGAGTGGCTAATATTGTAATGTCCTAGTAAAGATCTATGGTATGGCTTTATTTAGAATATTATGTATAGTTCTGATTGCTGTGTCTCAAACAAGAACTTGTACAATTGGAAAATTGCAGAAGATGACTAAGAGTTGGAACATCTTTCTTATGAGGAAAGGCTAAAGAGTCTGGGCCTGCTCGGTTCAGAGCAAAGACAACTGGGGGAGCATGAAAAAATATGCATGTGAATGGGGTGGAGAGGTAGAAAAAATTATCTCTGTTTCTGTTTTCTGACTTGGGAGCACCCAATAAAGTTGATAGCCATTAGATTCAGGATGGACTAAAATAATTGCTGCTTCACTCAAGGAATAATTAAATTGTGGAACTGACTGCCAGTGGATGTAGTGATGGTCACTAGCATAGATGACTTTATAACAGGGTTAGACAGATTCGGAGATCGGGCTTGGGAGAAAATGCTGGCTCCATGAACTTAAAGGCAGCCACCCCTCTCTCTCAAGAGAGAAGGGATAGGGGTGGCTGTGGGTGTTGGTGGCGGGGCTTCCCCCGCCTGCCATCTGGCCGGTGGTGGGTAGAACCCCCCCAAAATGGGGGACCCCTGGCAAACTGGGGGGTTTGGCAACCTTAATGCATCTTTAGGTACTCTGAGGGACTGAGCTACAGCTAATGCAGTTCTTGTTCCATTCCTTTGCCAGTCTTGAGTTTGCCACAGGAAGTGGTGGGAGCTACAAGCATGGACGGCTTCAAAAGGGAATTAGATAAGCATATGGAGCAGAGGTCCATCAGTGGCTATTAGCCACAAGGTATAGCTAGGGGCTCTGGGGCAAGTGATGCTCTGTCTTCTTGGTGCTTGGGGGGGGTCAACAGTGGGAGGGCTTCTAATGTCCTGGCCCCACTGCTGGACCTCCTGATGGCACTGGTATTTCTGGCCACTGTGTGACACAGAGTGTTGGACTGGATGGGCCTTTGGCCTGATCCAACATTGGCGTCTCTGATGTTCTGATGAAAACCACCCAAAATTCCATGTTCTTCAACAGGAAGCTGAAGAAGAAATGTCAAAACTTGTTGCTTGCAGTGGTATAGTGGATTTTACTTCATTAGCTTTGCTTTTCTAACTCTGTGTTGAATTTGGAAGTTACAAAGTAAATTGTAAATTAGGTAGTCATAGATCATAATCTTGATTCGTGTTAAACTGCTATTTAAAATATATTTCCACATTAAGCACCCAATTTAGAATGTCTAGAACTAGTTTGCCATATAGCTTCTAATGAAAAGCTGGCTGTTTGCATAAACATAACAATTTCTTTCCATTGTACATATACAGAATTTATTATGAAATACCTAGTCATTATTTCAGGATCTTGGTCATGGTTATTAATTTCTTAGATGATACAATTAAGTTGCATTCAATATGTTTTAATATAAACAAAGTGCTTAACTTTCTATTCAGGTGTAAATTTTGACATGCCCACTGTAGGAATTTAGGAACTAGCTGGTTAAAGGTAGAAATCATCTAGGTGCTTCTGCTGCTTTAACATAATAGCACAGCATGTACATCACCCTTGGATTATTTAAAATGAAATAGTACATATCAGAAAAAGCACATCAAAATTATAGCTGGTTATTTAAAAAGCATTTTGCTATATTAAATATATATAATATTCCTGTTGGTAAGATGAATTAAAATAATTTTTCACTTTAACTGCAGTCTTGTATCATATTGCCTAAATGCTTTGTAGATTGAGGAAAATAAGTGTATTAAAATGTAAGACTATAATGATTTGGGAGATTTTGTCCATGCCAAAGTTAAGTCATTATTGTAGAACAGGCAGTGAAGTACAGAGTAACAGATTCATTGAAAAATGGGCAATGTTTGTAATGCATTGGAACAGCAAATATCTTAATGTATTACCTTTTTTTGCAATGTTGTAAATCTGTGGATTTTGCTTTTATTTTCACATGTATAAAATGCCAGATTATTTGAACATCAGAAAAAGATTATATATATAATCAAAGTATATGTTTTATGCTTGGGAGCACTGATACATGGATCAGTTGTGATAGTATTTGCAGAAACAAAGGCAATTAAATTTCAACAGAGCTCATACCAAAGTTATAATCTCCACCTGACCAGTTGTCAAATATATGACAATTCAACAGAGCATAACAGAAGCTGAAATCTTCCATTTATTGATTCATGATTCATTTGACAACAGCTACCATCCTCTTTGCTCATATAGACTGTGATATCTGTCTAAAAAGTCTCCAGTTTTTCAAAGTGATCTAAGTTCAGAACATATTCTCCACAACAACTGCAATACTTGCTAAGCAAAGCTATACCTTCGCTGCTTCATAGCATGTTTGCTTATGCAGTCCAGTTTTACTGACAATGCTGACATTGTTCCATTTTGTGGCAGAAGTATTTTTCCCCCT
The DNA here is from genome assembly GCF_001447785.1 of Gekko japonicus. Taxonomy (NCBI): domain Eukaryota; kingdom Metazoa; phylum Chordata; class Lepidosauria; order Squamata; family Gekkonidae; genus Gekko; species Gekko japonicus. The sequence goes on from NW_015164211.1 coordinate 946,736, forward strand.
GAAGTGGTACATAAGACATTCCCTGTTATATTGGGTTGCAGTAGTTGTGTCAAGCCCACCACCACTAACAGGACCTGTATTTCTGTCAATAAGCAGCACATCCATATTCTTGTTAATTTTATTGACAAATTGTTTTATTAACTGACTTGCACTCGGTAAACAGTGACCAAACTGACAATGCAGATGAACAATCAGCTGGCGTTTCATTTAAGCGTATTGCTTGGAAAATACTTTGTACAAATACTTGCCAGTTTATTTTGTAAAGTGTTCAATTTTACTAATTCTGTGTATATTCATGACTAAATACACTTATCACTGGAAGAAAGCTATACAGTCAGTATTTGTACGTATTCGAAAAATGCTTCCAATTCCTGAATACAGCATTATGTCACAATGCTTACATACTAGTGCTTTGGCTGAAGAGTACTCAAAGGTTTTTGTAACTTAATGATCCAAAAGTATAGCTATCACTTGTATTTGAAAATTTTATATATATATATAAATGAAAGCTAAATTCATGGTTGAAGGTGGAATTTAACCTTCCACAGCCTGATACTCTCTTATGTATGCCACGCTCATTTTTCAGAAAGTTGCAGCAAGATGGTCACATGCCTATAACTGTAATTAAGAGAAATACTCTTAGGCCCCTGCCACACGGGCAGGAAACTGCAGAGGAGAAGTGTGGCTGTTTGCCCCGGGGCAAACTAACATGCAGTAAAGCGATCAGACCTACTGTGGAGGTTCTGTGGAGGTACTGTGGAGGTTCCATGGCAAGGGAGAGGTGCCGATCACAACACACGCCTGCGCGCAATGAAGAAGCGCGCGGCGCGGCGAACTGGTTTTCTTTTTTTGTGTACACTACGAATGCGCATGCTCCGTTGGGTGCGTGTGCGCATCCACGGAGACGTGGGGGGAAAAAAACCCTTTTCCGCAAGGGGACATGGGCGGGCGCCGGATACCACCGGAAACGCGATCAGACGCCCGCCCTTGCCCCGCAGTTTCTGGAAACTAGTACCTCCAAGGTACTAGTTTTTTGCTGCGCTTTTTCGGCAGGAAGCCTCAGTTGTGCCACGGAAGCACTACGCTTCCCAGATGTGCTGGTGAGATCGCGACCGGAAACTCCGCTTGTCTTCCGTATCTCTTGCGTGGCTAATGTTGCGTGTGACCGCAGCCATAATACATTTGTGACAGAGCATTCACACTTCAGTGCTAAACATTAAATGAAATGTGTCCCGCTAATTTTGATCAAAGATAGATTCAAAGAGAGAAGGGGCAGGAAGAGAGGTTCTACAAAATTTCAGACTTTCACTTTGTAGATGCTCAGAGGCAGGCAATGTTTTCCCAAACCTTCCTATCCTCCTGCTAGAGCACCACCTTATGGTATGCAACATAAAACAACTTTAAGGACTGAACTAAGAAATTGATGCATTATTTCTCTACAAATAGATATCATAAGAAATGAAAGAGAACTGTGTCTTTTAAAAGAGAAAGAAAAGAGCATTAGAGGAATTAATGGCTATTAAAAAGGAATTCCTTTTCCCCATAACAACACTACCTACATCATACATCCAAAGCTGCTGTTACATAACCATTGCTGTTTCAGAAATTAGTCATAACTGCGTTGATTGTGATGATCAGAACATCTGTATATCTCATAAAAATATTCAAAATAAAATTGAGATGATTTCAAAGCCACTTGCTTGCTTATCTTGAAAATGCTGCTTCTAGAAGCTAAAGGAATACTCAGAATAACAAAACCAATTTTCACATATTCCCTGAATGCAACATTGCAATCACCTCATCTTGTGAGTCATTCAATTATTGAGTAAAGCCAGAATGAAGCTAAGCATTGTTCTCAGAAGTGGTTTATTGTGTTCATTTATTGAGCTCTGGTCCTCTGAATGGTATGTATTTATTACTTCAAAAATTAATTTAGCAACTTGGTCATGCCCAGTGTTTGCCAGAGAGTATGTTTAATTCCGTGAGGAGACATTTTTGACTATTTATTATCCATATTTATTTCATATATTTCTTTCCTGTTTTATTCCAGCATTTTGGGACAGGTCATCATCATCATCGGTCATTTTTATTTCATTTTCAGCTACTGAGCTACTCAATGAGGAAGGCTAGCTAAGGTTGATAGGGTCTAATTTTCCCAAGATCGCTGTAACTTCATAAGAGCATGGGTATGAACTTGGGTTTCCAATTTGTAGTCACAGTTTGGCTTAGTACAGATATGAACAAGACTTAGGCTCACATGCTGCCCCCTATCCACTGAAATTCCTGCCTCCTTTTCTGGGTGTGTGGCTGAAAAGAGAATACAAAATATATAGTTTGGGTTTCTTCCCCCCTGCCAACTGGAATTACAAACTGTAGTCAACCAGCTGTGGGTCAAACAGAAGGGAATGTGTGAACATGAGGCTTGTTCCAGGCTTGTCCACTTAGTACCAGCCTGTTATTTGGTGTTTTGTCTGACCAAAGCCTTTGTTTTGTAATGGGGCAATTAACATAGCATACTTTCTATGTGCAAGACTTGCTGTATAGTAAGTTGCATACAGCTGGTAAATAAACTGGCACACTTGAAAACCACACATATATGCAGCTTGCTGTGTCTTGCATATTTGGTGGTTGTAGTTGTTATTTTGTATGCTATATATATATGTGTGTGTGTGTTTATATAAAAATGCATGTGCATTGCTTATTGCAATGCAAATTGCCCTCAGTGGTCTTTTCTGTGTAGCAACTTGTTAATTTGTGATGTTGTTGACCATGGTAGCTTCTTTAACTGAAATTTAGAGTGAAACTTTGACTTCTCCCAGTTGAATTATCTTTCTGCTATGTGGATGGTTTGAACTGCATACATTCATTGTAACAAGTTAAAGATTAATTCTAGGTAAACCACAATTCCAGTTTTATATTAGAAATATGCAGAGTTGCTTCTAAGAACATAAGAACATAAGCCAATTCTGGATCAGGCCAATGGCCCATCCAGTCCAACACTCTGTCACACAGTGGCCAAAAATACCAGGTGCCATCAGGAGGTCCAGCAGCAGGGCCAGGACACTAGAAGACCTCCCACTGTTGCCCCCACCCAAGCACCAAGAAAATAGTGCATCACTTGCCGCAGACTGAGAGTTCCTATATATACCTTGTGGCTAATAGCCACTGACGAACCTCTGCTCCATATGTTTATTTAAATCCCTCTTGATGCTGTCCATGCTTATAGCTGCCACCACCTCCTGTGGCAGTGAACTCCATGTGTTAATCACTCTTTGGGTGAAGAAGTTCTTCCTTTTATCTGTTCTAATCCGACTACTCAGAAATGTCATTGAATGCCCACAAGTTCTTGTACTGTGAGAAAGGGAGAAAAGTACTTCTTTCTCTACCTGCTCTATCCCACGCATAATCTTATAAACCTTGATCATGTCACCCCTCCGTTGTCGTTTCTCCAAGCTAAAGAGCCCCAAGCGTTTTAACCTTTCTTCATAGAGAAAGTGTTCCAACACTTTTATCATTCTAGTTGCCCTTTTCTGCACTTTTTCCAATGCTATAATATCCTCTTTGAGGTGTGGTGACCAGAACTGTACCAAGTACTCCAAATGAGGTCGCACCATCAATTTATACAGGGGCATTATGATACTGGCTGATTTGTTTTCAATTCCCTTCCTAATAATCCCCAACATAGCATTGGCCTTTTTTATTGAGTTATCTACTATGACTCCAAGATCTCTCTCTTGGTCAGTCTCTGCCAGTTTGGGACCCCATCAATGTGTATTTATACTTAGTATTTTTGGCTCCACTTTCCACTTGGCCACATTGGACCCCATTTGCCACGTTGACGTCCACTCGCCCATCCTCGACAGATCCCTTTGGAGTGCCTCACAATCCTCCCTGGTTCTCACTACCCTGAACAACTTCATGTCATCTGCAAATTTAGCCACTTCACTGCTTACTCCCAACTCCAAATCATTAATGAACAAATTAAAAAGCATCAGACCGAGTACTGATCCCTGTGGTAACCCACTGCTTACCACCCTCCACTGAGAAAATTGCCTATTTATACTCACTCTCTGTTTCCTATTAATTGGCCAGTTTTTGATCCACAAAAGGACTTGTCCTTTTATCCCGTGACCATTGAGCCTTTGATGAGGAACTTTATGAAAAGCTTTCTGGAAGTCAAGGTAAACAACATCTATTGGGTCCCCCTTGTCCACATGTTTGTTCACTCCCTCAAAGAACACTAACATGTTAGTGAAACAAGATCTTCCCTTACAGAACCCATGCTGAGTCTTCCTCAAGAGGTTTTGTTCATCAATGCGCCTACTAATTCTTTCCTTAATAACAGTTTCCACCAACCGTTCCAACCACCGGTATTGACGTCAGACTGACAGGCCTGTAATTTCCCAGATCTCCTCTGGAACGCCTTTTTAAAGATGGGAGTGACCTTAGCTACCTTCTAGCCCTCAGGAATGGAGGCAGATTTTAATGAAAGATTACATATTTTTGTCAGGAGATCCACAAAATCTCCAAGAAATTTTTTTGCTACAGCTGCAAATGGAAAAGGCTAATATGATTCTCAGGTTCCAGGGAGTTCCTGAAACAGAAAAAGAAGATTTGAAGAAGACTCTGGGTGAGATTATTGCCCCAGTGACAGGCTTACCAGAGGAAGAAATAATAATAGACATGGAGGTGGCCTATCGGGCTTACTCCAATTATATTTAAAAAAAAATAGCCTGCCGGGAGAGATTGTGGTCAGATTTGCAAGAAGAGAGACCAGAGATGCCATATTAAAGGCAACTTCAGCAACTCCACTGAAATTCGGGAATACAATCATCAAGACTTTAAAAGACATTCCATTTGAAATTCGTCAAAAGAAAAAGAGTTATAAGGAATTAATCTCTTTTCTTCACACAAATGGAATACAGTACCGGTGGGCGATTCCTGAAGATGTCATCTTTAAAATCAACGATAAAAGGGAGAAGATAGACTTCATCTTCAAAGCCAAAGAATTCCTGAGACGCCAGCTGGGTTCGGGGGAAGAATCTAAGGACGAAGAAACTATGTCAAGTGACTCAGCTGCCTTGGGATCGGATGAGGACTCTGCTGCAGAAACGGGTGCGGGAGCAATGAAAACCGTTTATGACTTTAGAGACAGGACGCCGAAGTAAGGGCAGAAGGACTCTGATAAATGGCCCTTTGAAGTAAAGAAGATGCTCAGAAAGTTCTCTCATAATAACTAACTTACTAATACAGAAACTGTGAAAAACAAGAACTCTACAAGTATATTGTTCTACTAACACTTGGAATATTAATATTTAGTTTAACATGGAGGTGGTCTCCCACTCTTAAGTTTTTAGTTAGTGTGGGTATCTTTTCTTTATCCATAGATGTAGTTCCCCTCCCTATATTTTTCTTTGTAGTTTTGTAGTCTCATTATAAAAATAATAAAAATACCCCTTTGGGGTTTAAAAAAAAAGAATCAGTTATGCAGCAAAGGGATTATTCTAGAACTGGTGGTGGTCAGGAACACTATTTTACAGCTACTTTAAGTAACATCAAGATTAGATTGCTGTAATATATTTTGTGTGAGTCTGTCTCCAAAACTGTGGTGGAAAAGTTAACTGAAGGTGATCATACAGTGCATATAATGCCAGTATTATTCCATCTTTGCTGGCCTGAAGTTTGCTTGCATGAACAACTAAAGGAGCTGGTTTTGATTTGTAAAGCCCGAAATGGCCTGAGACCAGGATATTTTATGGGCTGTCTTCTTTCATAGGAGCATTCAGATCAATATCAGAACCGTGCTTTGTTTCTCTGCCATTTGAACTTAATGGGTGGCTACATTAGACAGCGCTCTTCTGCATTCTTTACACCAAGATTATACAACTCCTCCCCACAGAATACCTGTTTAGCCTAATTGGTGTTTGCTTTCCAGTAGCAAGTAAAGACCTGCTTGTTTCAAAAGACAAGCTGATTAGCATTCAGAGTTATTGTTGCCTGTTCTATATTATAACTAGGAGCAAGGCCTGTTGTACTTCAAGACAGTGGTGCATAGCAAGAGCCTGGCATCCCATGGCCCCGGCTGTCAGAGCCGCTGGAGGCGTCTGTCCATCTGTGCCCGCCGGCGGTTGCCCCGCAGCCGGGTGCCAGCCACTTGGGGGGCTGGGCTGCGGCGCCATAAGGAGTGGGCTCTGGGCCCGTGCATGGTCACCGGCGGTTCTGTGCTCGCTGCCCACCCGGGGACCGGCACCCCTCTCAGCTGCTGGCAGAGCGCATGGGCTGCCCATTGCCCCGCAGCCTACTGAGGGTGGGCAGCAGTTCTTTGGGTGGTGGGGCGAGACTCCCCCACAGTCTGTTCAAATTGCGGAGCATGCTCACCCCGGCGCCACATCTGTGGGCGGGCCTCAGAGACCACGGCCAGTGGCCAGCGTCCCTGGCGTGAGTGGCAGCTGGCTCAGCCTACAGCTGAGGGAGCACATTGAGTGTGGCCACGCCAAATCAGCCTTCTCTTCGAATCGCAGGGCACATTAACCCCGGCGCCGCATCTGTGGGCAGGGGTAGAGACCGCGGCCAGTAGCCAGCGTCCCTGGTGTGAGTGGCGGCCGCCTCAGCCTATGGCTGAGGGAGCGCATTGAACGTGGTCACCCCAAATCAGCTTTATAATATAGAGAGATTTTTGTTGCTGCAGTTCGTATATTGTTTTTTTTTTGTAAGTCTTCTACTTCATTTGAGGGTCTCTTTTAAGATCAAAAGTTGAAATGTTAATATTTAAATATAAACACATTTGAAACGTTAATATTTAAATATAAACACATAAAATGCAATTATCAGTAACTTCTATCAGGTGGTTTAAGTATACCCATGAAAAACATGCATACTTGAAAAGTAAGTGTAACCGTTGTTGAATTTCCTGATCCATTCATTTCCTTAATCTAAATATAAGTGACTTAAACTTTTTTGAAATCTTTTCTCATGCCTCATGAATGGCCCCCATTTACAGTTGATTTAAATGCACAAGGTGGAGATTTCTTGGTTTATTTTTAATATGATGTGTTTGATATTCAAAAGGCTTTCCTATCAATTTCTGATGAGTATAAAAAGAGTAGATGAATAACATGTGATTTGGGTACTCTTTGATTGCTGTATAATTTAATGCTCAGAAGCAGTAGGGTTGATTCATGTTGAAAGGGCAAAATATTTCTGCTGCTGGAGAACAGAATCTATATTAGAGTTCAGAAATACATTAATCTGCTTTATGTATAAATTCTACTGTCAGGTCTCCTACTGGGTTATGCATTAATTTGTAATGAAAGCAGCAGAATCTATTTTATTTAGAACTGACTGATAATTACCTCTGTATCAGCCGGTTGTTGGTTATGAAGATTATTTTGTAAGCAAGCAAGCTACTGTAAATGTGTGGTGGTGCATCTGGGCGATCTCCATGCAGTCATTTATATACATTAATAATTAAAAAAACCCCTGTCATCTACAGGACTGGGAGCAGGGCCTGGTGCGGCCTGGTCCGAGGAGATACCTGCATGGCAGTGAAAGCAGGCAGCCCACAGTCCGCATAAGGCTTAGCAATGGGCTATAGCCAATCAGAGAGTGAGATTCTCTGAGGAGACTGTTATATACTGTGAGGAGAGTGGGTCTTAGCTGTTAACTGTGGAAAACAGGGTGTTCTTTCGTCTCTCTCCGTGGCCTGGTCTCACTGAGGGGACAGGCTGGTCTGGGCAGACAAAGATCCCTCAGTTCTTTTCGGTCTCTCTCTGCGGCCTGGTCTGTGGGGACAGGCTGGTCTGGGAGAGAGGAAGATCTCCACTGGGCTCAGCGTGAGGGCTAGGCAGGCTGTGGGCCTGGAAGTAGAAACAAATAGCTGTGTTAGATTATATTTATTTTGCCTTTCACACTGTTATACCCTTTTAAAGCAACTTGCGTTGTCTTGCTTTCCAAGCCCCAGTGTTGTTTTTAATAAATCCTTTCTGTTTAATTATTTTCTCTGCCTGGGTCAATCACGTCTGTGTGTTCTCGGCTGTAAGGGGGCTTGTTGGATGGGCTTTAGAGGATACTCTGGGCCTTCTCAAAAGGGTTAAACAAGTATAAAGCCAGCAGTCGTGATAGTCTGACCCACAATCAGTCATAAGACTTATAAAGAATGCTGTTTATGTATTGCAATCTAAAGCACTACAACATGATACACAACTCAATAGAAAATCCTTGAACCAAGGTACACAATCAACAGTAGAAACATAGCAGCATATTTTGAGCCTGAATGTTAATTGAGATCAGCGTCCTATCTGAATTTAATATTCTTAAGACTTGTTGTCTAACATTTATGAAACTGAGAGCTTTGACACCACTATAATATCTCCTGAAGAAGATCCATTTTTTGAAACGTTGTTATGTAATCCGGAGACGACGTTGATTATGTAATCCGGAGATACGTTGATCACGACTGTTGGCTTTATACTTGCTTTATACTTGTTTAACTGATTGGGTCGTGTGTCCCCAGACCTTCTCAAAAGGAACCATAAGTCCAGGGCGGTGGCGGCGGAAGGCGGAGACCCCCTGGGGTCATGACACCCCCATTGGTTTTAGTGTTTTTGATGTAGTTTTCCACAGCAAATTTTATTATATATTTTCTGAATTTGCCCCAAAGAAGTCAATATAAATAACTAAAAGTCTAACAAATATATAAGGTAAGTTCTTTTCTTTCTTTCTATTTGATGTTTCCAAGGTATTCTCTAATTTAGGAATTTTGTGGGGTTTTTTGGTATTTTTTATGTGTGCATGTGTGAGTGTGTGTGTACCTGGAAGTCATGGTGACCTCTGGTGACTGACCCCTATTGGGGGCCTGGAGGATATTCAGAGAGATGGTTGAATAAAGCCTGCCCCCACCTCCCAACCTCTGGTATTTCAAGGAGGCCGCCCATCCAAGTACTTGCCAGAGTCGACCCTGCTTTTCTTCCAAGATCTGACGAGATCAGGCTTGCCTAATTTAGGATTTAGTAAGGTACAGTAAGCCCCCCATTCATCTCTAGGACCTGGAGGTGGGTGCATGGGGGGATGTGGGGAAGAGTTTAACTGCTGCTTTGCTGCAGAATAGTTCTTTTGCTGACTTTTCTAAGATATAAGGTTCTTCAATTAATAACTTGATAAGCTGCTTTCATCACATTTCACACTCAAGATTGGCAAGAAAAGCTAATAGACCCATGTCCTCAGCTGAAGAAAGAGAGGACAGAGGCAGAAATAGCATTTCAGAAATTAAACCCTGAAGATACAACTTAACTGGTGGATTTTGCCTTTTGGCTTGAGCAATGCATGCAGATAAGCTGTGATTTCCTTCCTTGCCTTTTTGCTGCTTCAGAGAACAGTTTAGAAATGGGTAAGTAATGTAGGTATGTTCATTCAATGAAAGGAGAAGGTATCCGTTAATAGGAAGTAGAAACATGTAATATGGAAAGATTTCTGAGCAATTTAGAAGAAGGAGAAAGTATCAGTGGTCAAGCTAGTGAAGACAAAATTTCAGACATCCAGGGCCTGGATGTAAGTAGGACAACACTGAGAAGGGAGAGTGGTTTTATTTTTCTGCCTAGGGATGCCAGACTGCCCGGTGTGGGCAGGGGTCTTCTGCTTTTGGGCACTTCTCTCCCCCACCCAAATCACCCCTGGCAGGAACCCAGAAATCATCACAACGTGCCTACGAAAACCGAAAGTGACATAGGTACACTGGGGACGTTGGGGAGGGCAATGCTCTGGTTTTTGGGCAAAACTATGATTTGAAGCAAATTCTACCAATGAGTTTTGCTCAAAACCCAGAGTGTCACTCCTGACATCCCTGACATGCCTACATCACTTCCTGTTTACATATGCATGTCGTGATGCTCCTCCCCACTCCTGGAAAGTCCCGCCTCCAATGGCACGACGATTGGACCTGGCAACCCCACTTCTGCCTCTCTGTGGTTCCTGTATAACAAATTCCCTCCTTCACACTCCTGATAGTATGCTGATAGTATGCTGGGCCCTTCATGGATGTTTGGACACATCTCCCAAGTCCACCGTCTCACTGGAAGATCAAGGCAAAGTGTAAACTTAATTTCTATGAGTATAATAGTCTTATGACATATTTACTGCTTACAAGGTGCGGATATTAAGGGATGGCTTAATTTACAATACTCATGCTTTTTGGACTGAATTTGTAAGTGCAGGTGAATTTGTAAGTGGCTTGCTTCTTAACTGAATATATATATATTTAAAAATAATTTTCATTATATAAGCAAGGCCATTTTAAGGAAACTGCAGGGTCTAGGACAAGCTTCTCACCTTCATACATTTGACCCAATTGTGTTACCCAAAGAGGTGGTCTTCCTAATTAATTGGGGGAAATTATCTTAAAGGAGAGAGCGCGAGAGGGGGTAACTGGGATCTCCACCAATGTTTATGGGGAATTTTCCTTAGAGAACTCTCAAAATAAGCCAGTCAGATGTTCAGCTGGAAAGGATTATATTGAAATAAAAATAAAAGGGCAAAACACACACACAAATACATGAAAAACACACAAGATAGCTAAGAGGAAAAACAGAGAAAGTGATTTTGGAGAGGTGATGTTTACCAATCTCGAAGAGTGAGGTCCGTGGAGATAGCAGCAAAACAACCAGTGTTTCACAAAGCGCGGAAGGAGGGCCCACATGCAAGTGGGGGTGTGAGATAGGGTGCCGAGAACACCCCCCCCCCAGCTATGGAGCAGCATGTTTGCAATTATGGGGAAAATGTTCCCTGGGGCGGTTTGATGTGTTTGCCCCAGTAACAATACCTCGATTGTTTTTTCAGAGTTCAACAATAATTTGGGCAAAACCTTGATGGGTTAACCTGAGGTGAACCATAGATGTTAATGTTTCTTGATGACCCTATGAGTATTGGATGGGAAAACTACCAGGGTTTATGAATATTTTTGAGTGTTGCATAATTAGGGTAAATGGGTGAGGGGAAGCAAGGCTGAATCTTGATGAGATTAGTCCAAGGTGAGGCAACCTATCTTGGGAGACCCATTGTCCTAAAATAGACATCTCTTTAGGGTAGAGGGAGCTGCGGTGGCTCAGGTGGTTAAGACGCTGAACTGCAGGCTGTGGAAGGTGGGTAGTTCAGCAGTTCAAGACCCGAGTGCCGCATGACAGAGTGAGCGCCCGTCTCTAGTTCCAGCTCCTGCCAATCTAACAGTTCGAAAGCAAGAAATTGCAAGTAGATAAATAGGTACCACTGCAGTGGGAAGGTAACAGCATTCCGTGTGCCTTGGTGTTTAGTCATGCCGGCCACATGACCACGGAAATGTCTGCAGACAGCGCTGGCTCTTCGGCTTTGAAACGGAGATGAGCACCGCAACCCTAGAGTCGAATTCGACTGGCTTTTGAGCAAGGGAACCTTTACTTTACTTTTATGGTAGAGGGGAGGTTGGCAGCGGGTCAGCAGCTCTTTCCCACACACTTCTAAACTATGTGTCAGACTTGTCCTGACTGGCATCCATTTTGTGTCATTTCTAGGCCAGATAATGTATTGCAGCTTATGGCATTTCATATGAAATAAACACACACAGACACGCACACACACACACACACACACACACACACACACGTGTTTTTATATGTTTTCTGTCTATAAACTGCCTCTCAGTGAGAGGAGGGGTCTGACTGCTAACAATTGTGCTCGGTTTGTTCTTGAAGTTAAATATGAACCTTAAAGTCTTATCATCCAGCAAGGCTCTTCTTATGTTCTTATCATGTTGGCATTTAATTAGCAAGCCATGGCTATTGATTCACACCTTTTCCCCCATAGGGGTGACACAGGATAGCAGTAGTTGGTTCTTAGTCTTGACTATTCAGCAAAATCTTGTCCTTACTAAGAGGAAAGAAAAACATTGTAAAATACAACAAAGAAGCTTCACTTGATGCCTATTGATATAAAACAAATAGTCTTATTTCAGGGCCCAGTGCAGAAACTGTATGGGGATGATTAAATGATTAGATGTCTCTTTACTTAATTTTAACTAAGCGTCTACGGAAAATCCATTTTAAGATCAACCAGAAACAATCCATGTGAACTTGGCATTTCATAGTTCATACCTTACTGCAGTGATTGTATCTCTTTTGAAGTGTCTTTAGCAGCAGCTGCAATATTTGAAATGGAAATGTGCTTGCTGATATGATGTGATTGGACCAACTGAGCAGGAGAGCTATTGACAATCTCTCATCTTGACATATAATAGTGACTGTGCAACTCCTTTTTAGAATACACACACACACACATGGACACACAAACACACACCAGCGCAGGAGAGACTAAGAAACAAAGCACAGATACTGGAAGAAACACTGTAAATTCCTTTCTGTAAACCTTTGCTAATGGTGTAGCTTCATTTCTTTTACTTAAATAACACAGTTATTTTTCATTTGATGTATTGAAATATTTAGTGGCAAAACACAAGGTTCAGCTTGTGGCAAGGTGTGCTTTTGCATCTCTCATTTGCCCAGTGATAAAACTGACCTCTGCAGTAATAGGTGGGTAGCCATTCATGCACAGCTCCTCCAGCTGAGAGTGATAACACTTGGATCCAGCAGACTTGTGTTATGCTGCTTCCACATGGAGGTTTTCCTCTGATATGGCATCCAAAACCACCAGAGCCAGTTGTTTTTGGTGCATCCATATGATATCATCCCTTAATTGGTCCACTTTCCATATTTTCACCTACTTAGCTGCAATCTTCCCTCAACCTGGTTGAATACAATTGTTCTGGAAAGATCCTAGTCAAAGTGTGTTTATATGTTGTTTGAATTTTTGTATGTCCCTCCTACATGGCCACAATTTTCCTTGCCTCAGGTCCCCCCCCCCCATTCTCCCCAACACACACCAGAAGGGTTTTTTTAAAAAATGGCAAAAATTGACTAATGATATCACTATAGCATTATAATAACCTGTATAGTAGTTCCTCTGATTTCCCAGCTTTCATAAAAAAGCAAGTCTTTTTTTAATATATATATATATATATTATTTTCCATATCACAGGATAACAACACAAATCATATATTTTTTTAAGATACTGCACAATCTATTACATCCTCTTTTACACCATATCGC
>NW_015164211.1:960426-1024891 GCF_001447785.1 Gekko japonicus
TCCTCAAGTTGGAGACCGTTGTTCTTCCTTGCAGCTTCTAAGATAGTAGCCTTTGCTTTAATGTCTTTCAGCTCAGCAAGAATGTCCGGAATTAGTGTAGGCGAGCCTGTTTGTGGTAGTTTCAGCCGATAAGCTTGGCTAATTGGTGCACCTGGCAGTTGCAATAATTCCTGGAGCCACAGATTCAAAGAGTCCGTGAGGTCTTTGTCTATAGAAAAGTTTGGGGAGATTCCCCTAAATTTAATTTTCCTTTCCCGAGCCTTTATATCCATAAGAATAATTTTGGACTTACTCCAAGTCTCAAAGGTCTTCAGGCTTTGTATATCCTGCTTATTTTTAGCTGTTTGCGTCAGTGCCTGATCAGTTCTTTGCCGCAGATCTGTTAGGCTGAGATTCATAGCGTCCAGTTTCTGATAGATAGGAGTGATGCTGTCTTTAATGTCTTTTTTCATTTCTACCAGCATAGTCTGTATATCTTTTTTTGTAATTGAATCCTCACGTTTCCTTTTACTCTGCCGGCTAGGTGCCTCTTCTTCGGAGTCGAGTTCAATTGGGGGGGGGGAGTCATCATCCGATGGTTGCATAGTTTGCTCAGTTTGTTGAGCTCCCTCGTTATTTTTCTTGGCTGCTTTCCCTCCTTTTCCTCCTCTTTGCTTCCCCATTCTTATCAGCAAGTTGTTTTTATCTTTATGGTCCTCAATTAGTCTTTATTTTGCATTCTTTGGAGCTAGGACGCGGAGGCTCTCTCAGTCTGACTGCGCAATCTCACAGCCACCGGAAACTCCCAAAAAAGCAAGTCTTGCTCTTTTCATTGCGGAGATATACCTTTCCCCTTATATGTCTTCAACAAAAGGGGCTAGAGACTTTAAAACCTGAAAGCTGGATATTCAAAGGCCTAGTAGATAGATCCCAGTTGAGCCATATATAACCAAGAGGTCACTGTCTACCAGCCTCAGGGTCAGGCGATGTGTTATGGTGGGTAATTATTTATTTACAAAAAGAATGCCTCACCTTTCTGCCCTTATTGGGCCACCTGAGGCAGTTTACAGATTAAAAACATACATAATAACAAAACATCTTAAAACTATGAAAACCAAACAAAAACACATCATTCAAACAAAAACAGATGCAGTACAGATGCAGTTGAAATATAGATGCAGTACAATAGCTGTACATACATAAAAACAACATTTAAAAATAGGGCAGGAAGAAAGGAGGGATCATTGAGGGAATGTTAGAAAAAGAGAAAAAAATGTCTTCAGCAGCTGGTGGAAGATGGTAACAGTAGGGGACAAGTGAGTCTCTCTGGGAAGAGAGTTCCAGGGTTTGGGGCCACAACTGAAAAGGCCTTCTCCTAGTTTGTCAGTCACCTAATCTCAGTAATTGGTGGCACCTGAAGCAGAGCCTTGGAAGATTACCATAGCAGTTAGGTAGGTTTGTAAGGGAGTAGGCAGTCCTTCAGGTATGCCAGTCCCAGGCCATGTAGGGCTTTAAAGGTCAACACCAACACCTTGAATTGTGCCCAGAAACAAATTTGGGAGCCACTGTAGAGGGGCCAAGATTGGAATGATATGGTCCCTATGATCCAGTCAACATCCTCGTGGCAGCATTCTACGCCTGCTGAAGTTTCTGAACACTTGTCAATGACAGCCCCCATAGAATGCACTGCAATAATCTAATCTAGATGTAACCAGGGCATGCACCAAAGTGGCCAGACCTTTTCTGCCCTGGAAATGCCACGGCTGGCTAACCTGTTGAAGCTGGTAAGAGGCACTCCTGGCCACAGCTGCCATCTGCTTATGCAGCTATTGCATGGGACCAAGAACACCTCCAGGTGGAGTTCAGATCCATCCAGAATGATTGGATCTCCCAACATTTTTCTTTAATACAACAGTAGGCATTTCCACAGTTGCTTGCAACAATGGTGTTTAACTTGTTTTGTACTGAATTAAATTCAGTCCCCCAAAGCTGCTGTTAACCACATGTGAAAGCAATACGGCTAATGTGGTGTTAGTTAATTGCCTTCACAATAGAGTATTTGTCACAAATAGAATATTGGAGGCTACTTAAAATGGAATATTGGATGCTGCAAGGATAAACAAGGAGACTTTGCTCATTTAATCTTTAGAATCTAAATAAATCAGTCTTCATATGTTTTTGGTCATTGTTGTTGCACTTTAAAGTTTGCTCTGTTTTCATGTATCATTTTTTACGTTTTTGCTTTCTTTTTAATAATATTGATCTCTTTTTTAAACAGGATGCTGCAAATGTCTGCAAATTCATTTTACATTTTTATGAAGTATACCTTTATTGTTCTTATCACTAGTGGCACGCGAAAAGTTACTGTAGGGTGAGGTGGAAGAGTAAACTAGATTCTAAGGGGGGAAGCTTTTCCCCACACTTTAGAAATGCATTTTAGAAGATGTGTAGGTTAAGAGAATTAAAGTGACATGTACAGGTAAATTAATCGGAAGTATATTGATTTAAATAAGACTTATTTTTAGGTTTAGTTGTCATGTGTAGGTTCAGTTAAAATATCAGGTTAACAGTGAGAGATACTGATTCCTTAATAGAAAACAGCAGTAGCAGTAAAAAAAAAAAAAAGTAGTACATTTCTTCAGGAGTGGTTCAGTGAAATAATCAAGACTGCCCCATTAAACCAACCAGCCTACATACTCAGGGCAACAGGGCTAGTGGATACAAAATATGCAGTGCAAAGGGAGAAGAGGAGGTGGTGATGAGCTGAAGAGCTAAAAACAGAAAAGGTGAAGGGGTGGGGGGTTTAAAATGCACTGAAAGACTGTGAGAAAACCCACCTCATACAGAAATTATTTAGGGATGTCATCGATCCATTTTGATCCATTTAAAATTTATGTGTATGTATGTAATGGAAAAGCACTTATGGGAAACAGACAAAAGCTTGATCATTCCTAGTTGGCTACATAAAAATGGCATATAAAGGCAAGTATTTCCCTGAGTTATTCATTCTTCAGGTATGACTTGTTAGACAGGCTAAAACATCTACTGGTCTGACTGTGGTAGCATATGTTACAGTCGATGGCTCCCCCCCCCGCCCAAAAAACCCGCCCGCCCCTGAGCATTCAGTTTCTAAGTGAGGTGAATGAACTTTCAGCAACAATATAGTCAATTACATTTTTTGCCATAGGATGTCACTAGAGTACAGATGAAAAATGTGACATTGATATCTTAGGGATTTTTTAAAAAGGTTTATTCCGTTAAAGCAGAACTAAATATCCCTTCCCTAAAACATGCACACACATTATTGAGATACTGAGGCAATTTAATACCATAGCATTGTACACTTTTATACTGTATTTGTCTTTTAGTATCCTGTGCTTTCATGGTTTCATGATCCACACGTGCATCTTTGTCTTTTCATGACTGAGACATCACTCAATGTTGACTTCCATGTAAAAATGAGCCATCACAGAACTTGAATTTCATCTTGCATGACCTCAGATGCAATCATTTTTAATGAACGTATCAAAAATTTGTTGCCCATCATCAAGTACAGAAAAGTCCAGTGATATGTAAGTGTATGTGAAGCAGCAGCAGTCCTACATGGTGTTGGATGTAGATGGACATTTCTTAATAATGGAGAGAAAAGAAGTTGATCTGGCTCACTGATATCATGATTGTATAGACAGGTGCCAACTGCTGGTGCAAACAGCATATCCTTCTTGCCAGCTAGTTTCCTCTTCATGACATTACCATTAGAAATTATGTACAGAGAGAGGGACTTAGGCCTTGGTGATTTAGGAAAGGACAAAAGGGTAGTAAGATGCAGGGAGCCTTAGTTGCTGCTGCATATAACCTCCTGTTAGACTGTTTTGTATTACCTGAGGAGCAGGGGACAAGAACTAGCACAATAGTGGTTATGCTGTGATAGAGTTAAGATTTTACACTGTATATTCCAGCAGTGGTACACAGGGTTGGTCTAATAATCATAACCCTGGCTTGTTATGATCAGAACAACATGACTCAATAAAGGCCCTTGCTTCCATATACTGGACTAACTACAGCTTATGAACTATCTTCAGGGGCAGCCTTATGCAGAGTACAGTGCAATAGTCAAGTCTGGATATTACTGAGGCATATATGTCTAGATTAAGTTTATTTATTAACATCCAGTCCTTCACAAAGCCCAAACATAGAGTTCTATGTTCTCCCTGTTTTTTAATGGAGACATAGTTGCATGCTATTAGCATATTGATGACAACTTAAAATTCAGTATAGCTGCCCTGTATTGAAACAGACCATTGGTCCATCACAGTCAGTATTGTCTACTCAGACTGGCAGCAGTTCCCCAGGGTCTCAGATTGAGTGTCGGGGGTCAGCCAGGACTCAGCAATAGTGAGGATTCCTCGGGAGAAGAGGAGCCCTATGTAGCCAGCCCTGAGTCAACAGACGCTGACCAGCAGGAAAATGAACTGCAGGCTTGTCAGATTTCACAGCTGACAGCTGTTGCAGAACCATCACTACCCTCCAGCCCCGGCTCAGCAGGTGAAAGTCAGTTTGCCATTCCCAGCCCTCCAATATCACCTACACCCTTAGAATGCCATAGATGGAGGCTGAGAACAGAGCAACAGGCAAGATGGCAAAGTCTTCTGGCCCGACTCCAGCTACTTGCTGATAATGGAGATGAGTCATTGCAGGACTGACCCTGAGTAGCTGGCTGAAGGATTGACAATTATGCATGTGGCTATAAAGCTGCCCAAGGAAGGCTACTGGGTGTGGATGCAACACATACACTACACACCGACTTGCTGCCACTGCCTTGCTGTATTAATCTCTGATCCTCTGACTTTGGACTGAATGACTTTGCTCTACTGAATCTTTGGTCCTCTGACCTGAGACTGAATGACACTGCTTGATCTCTGGAGCCATGAACCTGGACTGAACAACACCGGGTTTCAGAACCCACTTCTAGCCACAGCTCCTTTGGCCAACAGATCAGGGCATGGCCACCAGGTATTCAGAGCCTGCCAGTTAGTACACTGAGGTCTTTCACATCACCTATTGTCTGCCTCCTAGAACCTTCTGGTGATAGTTTGGGGTTCCATCTTGCCATATCCTTCTTGCCAGCTAGTTTCCACAATAGCCCCTCCAAATGGAGATGGGAGCTGTTGCTTCATGACAATGTCATGGAGCATGGGGCTCATGGTGAACTGCTTGGCCAGTGCCAGAGGCTGCATGTCCCCTGTGTGCTGGGGGCATCGGATCACATTTTCAGCTGACTGTATGCCTGCTCAATGACCATGTGTGTTTGGTGGTGGGCTTGGTTACAGTTCAGAGCCCCCATGACATTGGGAAAGCTGCCAGATATTGTGAACCCTGCCCTAATGGGCGCAAGCACCCCCTCCTCAGTGGGGAAGTGCACATGCTCCTAAAGGTGGGTGAGAATGGCACCCAGAAAGCTGTGCAAGCAGCAGCTAGCTGAGGACCGGGATACCTTGACAACTTCCGCCACAACCCCCTGGAAGAATCCGATGGCCAGGAACCTCAGAGAGCAGGACCTTATTTATTATATTATTTATTTATTTTTCCGATTTATACCCCCGCCCTACCCCACCAAGGCAGGCTTAGGGCGGCTTCTGCAACATGGCGATGGCACAGGGAGCAGGAGGTTCATCCTGGAGGCGCAGGGCCCAGCTCCTCACACAGGGCCTGAATGGCAGCTCTGTCTAGGCAAAACAAATCAAGACGGGTGCTGTCCAACAGACAGGGTGCTTACGTGAGGTTGATACTGGCAAGCATGGCTCCACTGTTGCTGTGCCACCCAGACGTAGAACGCTGATAGCAAGTGGATTTGAACCACTAACAGGGGCAGCAAGGGCAGAAGGGGGTGCTGTCCCACCAGTGGCTGGCCTGGACCTGCAGAAATTTGACAATGGTGAAGGGTGGCTAGGACCACATTCTTCCGTGCGCCTGGCACCCGGCCCTCCACTATGTACCCTTCTCTCAGCGAATCAGTGCGTGCCTCCCACAGCCCCCACCTGTCAGATGATGGCCATAGCAGGAGCATTGGGGGTGAAGCAGGAAGGGAGGATTAGGATCTTCTCATGGTGGGTCAGCCCACCTTTGCGCTCCTGTTTGTGGGTGGCATTGGAAGGCCTCCTCTGGACCGAGGCCAAGAAGGAACTGCTGTACAGGTTAGTGGTAGAGCCTGCAAATGTTGCCCTTGCCACCACCAGAAGTAGTTCTGCCACCTCCCGGTGCTGTGCATTCTGGCACACGGCAGCAAGTATTGGGCAATTTACTTGTACCAGTGGCAGATTTGAAAACGGAATATCTTCAAAGCAAAAAAGTCGCCACCTAGCAACAACTCTTGGACAAAACGTTCCGGTGGAAAGGCCATGGATGCTGCAGTGGCAGTGCCCACCAACACTGGAGCAACTTTTTCTCCCAATTGGCCACCATGTAACTTTCCCCTTAGGAAGGCACCTAATGGGGCCACTGTTGCATTGTGGCTAGCCACTGCAGCGCAGGCATGACAGAGGATTGCTTTGTCCCTCATCTTTTTTGTTCATTTTTAAAAACAAGATGACTGAAGTTTGAAATATGCTTTTATGGGTGATACTTATACCATTCATTGGAAATCTGCATTATTCTTTCTCTTACTCTGTTTGTGGTCAGTAAAATGAAAATGACAAATTATCCAGATATTGTATTACAAATTAAGTAGTTCAAATATAATGACTTGATTTTGTAAAGAGGAAACAACAAAATAGGACATTCAAAGACATTTTGAAAAACACTAAATGGTCTTTTTTCCCAATAGTGAAGGTGAACCTAAAATCTTAATTGGGAACTTTTGTCTTCCTGTAAATGTAAACTGTATTCTGTCTACATTGAACTTGCCCAAGGCTTTGTTTTTGTTCTCAAAGCTTTCTGAAAGTTGCATAAACAATCCCAAGGTTAAATGTTTAGTGACAGATAAGAAGATCTTAATAATTTTGAACATTAATCCTATTGGGAACTGAAATAATTTTAACAATAAGAGTTTCCCACATTTTTTTCTACTGAACTGCCATCAATTGCCCTTTACTAATACAAAGAGCAGAAGAATAATTTCATGCTTGTTCAGATACACACTCAACAGCTTTGACAATAGTGTCTCATGACGCTGGTCTAAGTATTTTAATATAACAGTTCCAAATGGAAATAGTTGTTCCGGTTTTTGGCGTCTCAATGGCGGACACATTCCTGGAGAGTTCCCAGGGACGTGATCTGCATGCCAGTGGTTGGGTGTGATTGTACACACTCTCCCGGGGCCCTTGTGTTGGGCCCCAAGCCATGGGGTGCTAAAGGGTTGCTTCTCCTCTGGCACACTGCCGGAGAATTGAGGCTCCCTTCTGCCCCAATGGTCCTGCCGCTGTGTGTCCACTATGGATCTCAAGCCGCTGACTGGGACAAGCGTGTGGAGGCCGAGCGAGCAACACGTACCTTTGGCGAGGTCTTCAGGCCGACATGAACTGTGAGTCCATGAAAGCAAAAACACCAGAATAAAGGCAAAAAGCCTCCCCCTGCAATAAAAGGAAGTGGAGGAGGGAACTTCCCAAACAAAGAAAAAACAGGCATCTCCAAAGGGGGGAGGCAGCCATAAAAGCAAAATGGAGCTGTTTTAAGAACTTCACAAGAGATTTACAAGCATTAGCACGAACTTTAGAGACTTTTGACAAACTACTCTTAAAGATAAACATCCCCAAAGATGGAGGGCAAAAAAACTGAGAAGGATAAGCAAGCTTTCTTCAGGAAGTCCGAGTCCAGCTGGGGCTGGTCAGCCAACTGGAAACTTCCACTTTTCAAAGATGTTAGCAGACTCTTTGCGGCCTCTGCTGGAACAAATGACAAACATAAACCAGCAACTGACAACTTTAAACCAGAACTTTGCAGCCCAGCAGCTAAGTGAAATTAACAAAAAGACTGAGCAGACAGCCGAGATGGTGAAGGAGGTGGATGCCAAGACTAAAAAGGTTAAAAAATGTGTGCAGATGTTGGAAGAGAAGAGAACATCTGATGAATCACAACTCTTGCAAGTACAAATGGAAAAAGCAAGCTTTGTTCTGAGATTTCAGGGGCACCCTAAAACTAAGGGGGAGAATCTGAAACAAATTCTGAGTGATGCCTTGGCCCCGATTGCAGATTTAAAAGCGGATTATATTCAAAACGAGATGGATGTGGTCTATAGATCATATTCAGAATATATAAAGAAGAAAAATCTGCCAGGGGAGATAATGGTCAGATTCTCAAAAAGGCATGTGAGGGATCAAATCCTGAAAGCACATCAGGAACGTCCCTAAAAATTGAGGGCAAGGAAATAAGGGTTTTGAAAGATATTCCATTTGAAATTAGGAAGAAGAGAAAGAAATTTAAAGACTTGGCAAGGTTTTTACAAACAAACAACATCCCCTACAGATGGTTGGTACCTGAGGGCATCCTTTTTAAGATAAACGACAAGAAAGAAAGAATTGAATGAGATGCTGAATGACTCTGAAGTTAGCCTTAAGTGGATTATTATTAGCGGTTCTTTTGTGGTATTTCTTGAACAGTTATTTTAACTGGTTTTGATAACATAAACATACATATATTGATCACACTCAATGTAACTAATAATCTCTCTAATAATTTAGCAAATTTTTATATGCTTTGTAATGGCCACCACCTCTTGGGTTTTTAGAGGTTTTTCTTTCCTTTCACCTGTAGTTTGTAGATACCCTCCCTTATTTCTTTGTAGTTTATAGAAAATGCAATCAAAATATCCCTTAGGGGGTTGAAAACAAAACAAAACAAATGGAAATAGTTGCGGAAGGAATTGTGTTCTAAAGGTAACTGGACAAACAGAGAAACTCAGTATGAAACAGAGAAACTCAGTACAGAAGAGCTTACATTTGTCAGTGTGATAGCTTCTAACAGAACATAGTTTTTGCTCTCCCCACACCTGATGGCTTAATATCTTAATCTCTCTGAGTCATATTATAGAAATGCAAGAAACATACTCTTAATGCACCTACTTATGGGAGAAAAATGATAGTGTGATACAAACACCGTGGTTAAAGTTTGTAAAATGGAAACTTCGATTCCAATCCACACCCAGGTATGAAATTTACTTAATGGCCTTCATAAAAGTACTTCTCTCTAACTCTCTCAATGCAAGCTAGGGTTGTAAATAAGTACATGGCTCTCCCCCAAACAGTCATGTGCCTAATCCTTCATCCTTCCCACAATGCCTAAATAGAATTTACCGTGCCTTGACATTATAATGTTCACATTTCTCTCCCTCCACCTTTGGCATCAGAGATGGGAAAATGTAGAGTATTATAATATTCTACATCAGTGGTGGCAAACCTTTTAGAGACCGAGTGCCCAAACTGTGACCCAAAACCCACTTATTTATAGCAAAGCGCCAACACGGCAATTTAACCTGAATACTGAGGTTTTACTTTAGAAAAAACAACTCATACATTAACTTAAGATGATCCAAACAAAGTAAGGAAAGCAATCCCAAATGCTTTCATTTACTTAAAATTATTTGGCAGAGAATTCGACACTTTAATGATGGTCTGGGCCTGGCTGGGGTGATGGCACGCGTGCCCGCAGAGAGGACTGTGAGTGCCACCTCTGGCACCCGTGCCATAGGTTCGCCACCACTGTTCTGCATAATACTCACACAGGTCCATAGTCTGTGGATGCTCTTTGATGCAGGCCTAGTGCTGGTTAAGCAGGCAGCAGCCTTGACCAGGAGTGTCTTTTACCATCTTAGACTGGTTAGCCAGCTGTGGCCTTTCCTGAGCAAAAAAATCTGGCCACTGTAGTGCATGCCCTGGTAACATCTAGATTAGATTACTGCAGCGCACTCTATGGTAGGGTTGCCAGCCCCCAGGTGGCACCTGGAGATCTCCAGGAATTACAACTGATCTGCAGATGACAAAGATCAGACTACAGACCTTCAAACTACAGAGGCTGCTTCCTCTGGTGGAAATTACTATTTTGGAGATAGACTCTTTGACATTATACCCTGCTGAGGTTCATCCCCTCCCTGAATCCCACCTTCGTCAGGTACTGTCTCCAAATCTCCTAGCATATCCCAACCTAGAGTTGGCAACCCTATGGGGGCTGCCCTTAACAAGCTTTCAGAAACTTAACTGTTTCAGAATACTGCAACTACGATGTTGGCTGGAGTGGTAGGGACCATATCCTTCCAGTCTTGGCCCATCTGTTTCTGGGCACAATTCAAGGTGTTGATGTTGACCTTTAAAGCCCTACATGGCTTGGGAACAGCATACCTGAAGGACTGCCTACTCCCTTACAAACCTATGTGACTGCTATGGTAATCTTCCAAGTCCTTGCTTCAGGTTCCCCTAATTTCTGATATTAGGCAAATGTTAACCTAGGACCTTCTCAGTTGTGGCACTAAAACTCTGGAACTCTTTTCCCAGGGATCTGTTAATTTCTGTTGCCATCTTTCACCAGCAGATGAAGACTGATGTTCCCTCAGTAATTCCTCCTTCTTGCCCAGTGTTTTAATTATTGTTTGTATGCATTTTTAAGTATTTCAGTTCTAGTTTTAATTGTTTTGTTGTTGTTCAGTCACACAGTCGAGTCCGACTCTTCGCGACCCCATGGACCAGCTCCCGCCAGGCCTTCCTGTCTTCCGCCTTCCTCTGAAGTTTGCTCAGTTTCATGTTCATTGCATCTATGACACTGTCTAACCATCTCATCCTTTGCCGTCCCCGTCTTCTTTGACCTTCAATCTTTCCCAGCATCAGGGTCTTCTCCAGTGAGTGCTCCCTTCTCATTGGGTGGCCAAAGTATTTGAGCTTCAGTTTCATTATCTGGCCTTCCAGGGAACAGTCAGGGTTGATTTCTTTTAGGATTGACTGATTTGATCTTCTTGCAGTCCAAGGGACTCTCAAGAGTCTCCTCCAGCACCATAGTTCAAAAGAATCTATTCTTCGGCACTCGGCCTTCCTTATAGTCCAACTCTCACAGCCATACATGACTACTGGGAATACCATTGCTTGGACCATGCGTATTTTTGTTGGCAGGGTGATGTCTCTACTTTTTATCATGCTGTTGAGGTTCGCCATCGCTTTCCTCCCAAGGAGCAGGCGTCTTTTAATTTCATGGCTGCTGTCACAGTCTGCGGTGATCTGGGATCCCAGGAACGTGAAGTCTGTCACTACTTCCACGACTTCCCCTTCTATTTGCCAAGGAGTGATGGGGCCGGATGCCATGATCTTAGTTTTTTTGATGTTGAGCTTCAAGCCCACTTTTGCGCTCTCCTCTTTTACCCTGAGCAAGAGGCTCTTTAGGTCCTCTTCACTTTCTGCCATTAGAGTGGTATCGTCTGCATATCTGAGGTTGTTGATCTTTTCCCCAGCAATCTTAATTCCCGCTTGTGATTCATCCAGGCCAGCATTTCGCATGATGTACTCTGCATATATATTAAATAAGCAAGGTGACAATATACATCCTTGTCGTACTCCTTTTCCTATGCTGAACCAATCAGTTGTTCCATATCCGGTTCTAACTGTCGCTTCTTGGCCCTTATACAGGTTTCTCAAGAGACATGTGAGGTGGTCTGGTACTCCCATCTCTTTAAGGACCTGCCATAGTTTGTTGTGATCCACACAGTCAAAGGCTTTAGCATAGTCAATGAAGCAGAAGTAGATGTTTTTCTGGTACTCTCTTGCTTTCTCCATAATCCATCGAATTGTTTTAATGATGTGTTATTCTTTTATTTTTGTGTTATTTGACACATTTTATACATTTTGATACATTAAAATGTGATTTTATTATGTATTTTTAAATTTGTCTGCTGCCTTGGTGGCCCTTGAAAGGCCACGAAGGCAGGATATAAATTGTGTATAAAATAAATAAAGAACAATAACTTTTTCCAGTTGTTACAGTGGATGTGGAGTAGGACAGTGGTGGCGAACCTATGGCACGGGTGCCAGAGGTGGCACTCAGAGCCCTCTCTGTGGGCACACGTGCCATCGCACCAGCCAGGCCCAGACCATCATTAAAGTGTCGAATTCTCTGCCAAATAATTTTAAGTAAATGAAAGCATTTGGGATTGCTTTCCGTACTTTGTTTGGATCATCTTAAGTTAATGTATGAGTTGTTTTTTCTAAAGTAAAACCTCAGTATTCAGATTAAATTGCCGTGTTGGCACTTTGCAATAAATAAGTGGGTTTTGGGTTGCAGTTTGGGCACCCGGTCTCTAAAAGGTTCGCTATCACTGGAGTAGGACAACAGGAGATGCACAGCTGCCATTGTTTGGCAGTAACCAGGGCTATTTTTGGGCAGGAACACACAGGAATGGAGTTCCGGCTGGCTTCAGTGTTGGCCACACCCACTACAGCCAAAACCTCTGCATGCGTGGCTACAGAGCGATCCCTCTGGCGACTCTGAGGCATGCATGCCAGGGGCCCCCTGGAAGGATCGAGGAGGCATTTAAATGCCTCCCCGTGCCTTCCCCGGCCTCTCCAAGGGCTGGCTTGCCCAGGCTCCCCGCAGCCGCGGGGTGCCCAGGCAAGCCAAGGGAAGGCATGGGGTGTGGCATAATATGCTAATGAGTTTCTGCTGTTGGGTGTGGCCTATTATGCTAATGAGTTCCTGCTGGGCTTTTTCTACAAAAAAAGCCCTGGCAATAACTACATGTTGACTGTGCTGGGTTAACTTCTTTCTTGGGTTGTTGTAAGGCAAAAGGCTGTTGTCAGGTAAAAAGCACATTATTGGAGAAAAGTGGGATACGTATAATATACATGAAGCCTGATGGCAGAGGCAATATATCTCTTGTGCTATGAACAATCAGGGATGGCCGTCACTTCATGCCCTGTTAGTAAGCTTCCATCAGCATTTGGCTGGGTATCATTGAAAAACAGAAAGCTGATTAGATGGACCTTGATCTGAACTAGCATGGTAATCATAAAACTTTCCCACTATTCTTGAAAAATGCCACCACATCTCTTACTAACAATTGAGAGGCTTGTGTTTATGAAAACACTGCTCTCAGGTGATTATTGCAGTTCACAGAGTGCCTGAACTGCAGTCAGCTGCAAGTTTGCCATTGAGTCCACAGAGTTTGGAGAGGGCCCTCCGAATCTCTCCTGTGATCTATCGCCTTTTCAGCATGACTGCATTGTTGCTGGACCCAGCACACCTCAAGGTTGTTTTTTTACGTTATGAATAGCTCTTCAAACTTCTGTAGTGCTTTTATCTCCTCTGTATGCTTGCATGAACTGTTAGTGCTGTGAGAAGGGAGGTTAGGCTCACACAGAGGAGAAAAATGACTTCTATGTGGGTTGTTTCCAAGGCCGATCTGCCCTCTGCCAGAGTGAGCATAATAGACATAAAGATGTGCTGAGGCTTAAGCATGTCTGATGACAGATAACAGAGCAAGGGGCATCTGAAGGACCAATGTGACAATATGTAGACTGAAGGGCTGAAATAAAACAACGGGGAAAGAACCTTGAAAGACACCTGTTTTGGATTGAAAATAATGTTAATTATAGTGGTTTAACCTATATTGTGGAACAATTAGTTCTGTCAAATAGAAATGAAGCAGTAGAGGGGGAGGGAAACAGAACTAAAGAAAAATAACTTTATTAACTAAGCCTTGTAAACATGATGGGAGAGGGCATGGTCTTCCACGGAAGGGTCAGAATTTCCCCTAATTTTAGTTCCATATGAAGGCTTAGATAAAGTGTCATTAGTGCTTGTAGCTGCCTGGAATGCCAGTTCTACAGATCAAGGCAGCCTTGGTACAGCCCTAAGCAAAGTTACATCCTTGGAGTCAATGGGCTTAGAAAGCTGTAACTCCATTTAGGACTGCAATGACTGAGGCCTAAATTGCAGGTAACTGAAGGGGATGGTTGTGAGTTGCTGAGTGGGGATTAAAAACCAATACCAGCCTACATGAGACTGGGTTGTCATTTATCTCCTTTCTCTGACTTGATATTAAGGGGAGAAGAAGGTTATAGGGCAGGGGTTAGCTGATTCAGAAGAGGAGTGGGCTCTATAGTCTTCTTGCAGCTTCCCTTCATCCATCTATTTAAAGGCAATCATGCAGAATGAAAATGGGAATTCAGAGCAGTCATTTGATATATTCTGAGGGGACAGTGCCCTCCGTGCCTCCTACAGCACGGGTACATTCTTAATAAGCCAGCACTGGTACATTCTTAATAAGCCAGCATTGGTCTTGGCAGCCCAGCTGACAATTCAGTTAAATCAAAAATACCTGAATTTAACTTGAATGAATTCTATTGCTTTTTATAGGACTTGGTTGGTGTAAATCCTAGAGAAACAGATGTGTATAATATGCATTGTTGTCACCTTGTGGTTTTTAAATTACTCAAAATATGTAAATCTTGTAAGAATGTTCAGTGTTCACTATTTCAAGAATGAATATTTCAAATCACATGAGTTTAGATCCCGAATTCATTTAACTGCTGAGTAGTCCTCATTACCACTGGTGTTTACTTTTCACAAATGTTATTGCAGTGAGAGTAATAGATGCTGTAAATCTAAGGATTAAAGCCTTGGAGGAAGGGAGAAATGCACAAAGCAGCCATTTGATACCCCCCTCCCAAGTCTGCACTTCAGAAAGACAGGTCCTTTTTCATTTCATGGTACTAATGGGAATTACAGGGGACTGCTTTGCAGTGGCTGTCCTCATTTCTTCATGATCAGGGACAGAGGGTGGTGGTTGGGGAGAGGGTATCTCTCTGTTGCCCATTGGTATGTGATGTCTTGCAAGGGGTGATCCTCTCCCCGATGTTGTTCAACATATATATGTGCTCCCTCACCCAGCTAATCTGGGAGTTTGGGCTGGGCTGTCATTAGTACACTGATGACACCCAACTATATCTATCTGCTGATGGAAGGCCAGCCTGACTCCACCCCAGAAAATCTGTCCAGAGCTCTGGAAGCTGTGGCTGGTTGGTTGCAACAGAGTCGACTGAAATTGAATCCAGCGAAGATGAAGGTCCTGTACCAGAGTCATGGGGGGATAGGATCGGAATCTGACTTGCAGCCGTTGGTGGGGCACCACTGACACTGACCCCAACAGTGAGGAGCCCAGGGGTGATTCTGGATGCCTCCCTTTCTATGGAGGCCCAGGTCACCAGTGCTGCCAGATCAGCTTTCTACCATCTACCGCTGGTCAGGCAGCTGGTTCTTTATCTCGCCCCCCATGACCTCATGACAGTGACCCATACAATGGTCACTTCCTGGTTAGATTGCTGCAATAAGCTCTATGCGGGCCTACCCTTGAATCTGACCTGGAAGCTTCAGCTGGTACAAAAAGTAGCGGTGCGCCTGCTGACATTCATCCAGTGCTGTGCCAATTTGCATTGGTTACCAGTTGAGTACCGGATCAGATTCATGGTCATGGTATTAACCTTCAAGGCCCTATGTGGCCAGGGACCAGCATACCTACGGGACCATCTCTCCCCATATGTGCCCCAAAGAGCTTTATGCTCTTCTGAGCAGTGTTCCCTCTAAGATGAGTTAGTGTGAGCTACCTCACAGTTTTTTAGCCTCCAGCTCACACATTTCTGTCTTAGCTCAGGAAGGAGGGCTCCAGAGCAAACTGATTTATTCAGTAGCCAAATCACTCGCTCACAACTTTAATGGCAGAACTCAAAAAGTAGAATTTTTGCTCAAGACTCCACAGTTTAGAGGGAACATTGCTTCTGAGCAGCACCATTTAGCAGTCCCTGGCCCGAAGTACACGCCTTTCCTTGAACAGGGTCAGGGCCTTTTCAGCCCTGGCCCCGCCTGGTAGAATATGCTTCTGGTTGAGATTAGGGCCCTATGGGATTTATTACAGTTCCTCAGGGCCTGCAAAACCAAGCTGTTCTGCCAGGCCTTTGTCTGAGGTGGCAGATGCCCAAGCAACACCGTCCTTCCCTGCTCAGCTTGATCAATCTGCTAAATTTGCCTTATCTGCCTTACGGCACTTCCTATACCAACTTGGCATCAGCGTTGGCTGACTTTGGTCTCTTAAGAGATTGTGCCCTCCCTGACCTTATTGCAGCAGGCACAATAGTTAGTAATTGTTATGCAGCCATCAGAAATTTTCAACTGGAATTGTTGAGGTTTTAATGAATTATTATTTATTGTCAAATTATTTATTGTCTTATCAATATTGTAAGCCGCCCTGAGCCCGCTTGTGGGGTAGGGCGAGATATAAACAGATTAAATAAACAAACAAACAAATAAATAAATAAATCAAATAGGGAAGTATCAGGCTCTATTCAGATACAGTAGTTAGCTGGTAATGTGGTAGAAGAGAATAATGTTTATACTCTTATTTAAGTGCATTACTGTTAATATCTGGCAAACAGGAATAAACAATGACTGTCTGGGCTCAAAAACCCATAATCCCTAGCTGAATGGTACCTACTGTGCTGCCTCTCTTGTAATTTTGACAGTGCTTTCATTAATTACCATTTCCACGGTCTCATCAGGTGGATGGCCTACTCTTCCCTTGGCTTCAGTTGCTAATTAGAAAGCAGCACAATCAAGTTTGTTTTCTTTTTGATGGATGACATAATGTTAGCTGGAGATATAATGGTAGAAAGTAAATTTAGCAAACCCTGGTTCACTTGTTTAGGCAAATTAGACCCAGGAAACTGCCAACATAGGAGAACTCTCTAGTCTGGAATATCTCTTGAAGCATCTGCCAGTTTATCCAGCTCAGTCACTGTGACACTATTTACTTTTAACAAAAAGTAAACATATTCCTTTCCTTTTTTTTTTAAGATGGCAGACAACTTTTAAAAGAGGGCACTCTGATTACTCCTGGTTAATTTGTGCAAATGTACGTATAATTTAAATATCCAATTGTATTTGTTCTGGTTTTCTTCTGTTATTTATTTGTCAAATTGCATTTCTGGCACTAGAATTATTCTAATTTAGAGGCAAAAGCTGTGTGATGCTTTTATTATGATCTTTCATGAATCATTCTGGGGAACTTCAGGCTTGATTTTAAAAGGAGCGAGGGTGGGAGAGCAGTGGTCAAGTCATGATCTTAAGACCTTTTGGAAGCATCCTGTGTAGAATGCTGGGCAGGTCTGCAAAGGTAAAACCCTGCTGGGCAGCAGAGCCAGTTGTGTTTGGATTTGGCTTGAGCCATGACAGCTACCTCCAACCTATGTCTATTATAACTTAGGAGTTCAGGATGCTTTTATACTGAGAAATGCAAGGCACAGTGCAATTTCATGCTATAGCTCAATGTTCAATTCAATTACCTTTATTGGCATTGACATTAAAAAGAGTGATATATAGAAAAGATAAGATAAAGAACGAATATTACTCAAAGAGAAAAAAATGTTCTAAGATAGTAAAAAATCAATATAAAACAAGTCTCAATTTCATATCTCCTGAATACAGGTTTTGTGTTGCAATACTGTACTACGAATAAAAAGAGCAGCCTGTTTAGCAAATAAAGCAATTTGTGTGAGTCAGGAAGCTCTATGATACCACCAAGTAGTGATGATAAAATGTGGTGTTGAATATTGGCATAGTAATGGCATTCCAGTAACATGTGAGACACGATTTCAACTCAACATCATCATTGGCACGGTTAATGGTTGTTGTTTGCATTTACTCTGTATTTTAATGTATTTATTGTTTTAATGTTTTAATGTTGTTAGCCGCCTTGAGCCAGCTCTGTGGCAAGGCGGGATATAAATCGAAATAATAAATAAATAATAAATAAATAAACTGACCTGCTTGCACAGGGGCATAGTCTATTAACCAAAGGGATACTATTAAACCTCCCAGTTGAGATCGTTGAAGGGAGAGCATTGAACCTGGCAAGTGAAAAGGTTCTACGTAATGCTGGAGTCTGAAGTTGGTGAAAATAGCTAGCAGGATGACCCACAGTGGGCAATATCCAATGACTTAGAGGGAAGCGTGTCTTATTAGCTGCATTGTACAGTTCAAATAGCTCTGCCTCAAATAGCCTGTCCCTTATTGTTTGCATTGCCTCCAATTCAGAAAGTAAGAGTAAGGATTTGAAAGGGATATTCAGTGTTTGTAATTTATTTTCAATAATAACCAACCAAGAGGAGTAGTTAGATTCAGTCAGAAGTTGGAAGTTGTAACTAGAGGGATCAGATCTATAATGTAATCGAAGCCAAAACTTAAAGGACATTAACCATGCCCTTGTAGTCATAAGGTTTTTGCCACATTCTAGGCATAAAGCCTCATACGGGACACAAGAAGGAATACCCAAAATTTTCTGTAGAAAACCTGAATGTACCTGCTCAACTGCCTTATTAATTGATTCAGTCCAAATAGGGGCTCTGTAGAGTAATTGAGGACCTGTTTTCAGGTTGAAGATTTTTAGCACAGCTGGAACATATTGGTTCCCTCTTCCAGAAAAATAAAAACGCAGAAGTGCGTTAACATTTGCTTTAGCATTATTGTTACTCTACGTTGTTGGATCCATGATTCAGTAGCTTGAAAATGCAGACCTAAGTACTTAAAGTGTTTTACTTTCCAGGTAAATTGCTTCCTAGATTTGGAGAAGACTAGCACTTTGGATTTTCCGTAGTTTAATTCTAATTGGTTGATTTTGCAGTGCTCTTGGAAGCAATTCAATAAGCAAAGCAAACCCACTTAGGAGCATGACAGTAAAACCGCATCATCCACATAAAGCAAAATTGGGATGTTAGTAGAACCCAGTTTGGAACGATGGTCATCCACTTGGGTTAAAAAGGGGGCAAGGTCGCTTAGGAAAAAGTTGAAAAGCAAGGGTGCAAGAAAACAACCCTGTTTTTGACACCTTTGCTGGTAGAAATTGTTGGGTTAATCTCCCTGAAGCAGAGTATCTGATTTGACATTAGGTGATTTGACATGTTGTGTCTGCAGATTCACAGGAAGAACATTGCTTAAGGCAGATAATGTATGGAACACAGGTTGCTGACTTCTAGCTTGCAATGAAATGTTATGGTTTTAAAGCAACATCTGTGTTCAGTTTCACCTTTAAGACCAACAGAGCTTTATTCAAGAATTGTACATGTACACGAAAGCTTATACCTTGAATAAAACTCTGTTGTTCTTAATGATGTCACTGGACTAAAAAACGGCTACCCATCTGAATCTATATTATGGTTTTGTTTTGTAAAATGAACAATAGCTCACTATGAAAGGATCCATTTATGTTAACTATTGTATTTGATTTGCAGACATTTTGAAAATAAACCAAGGAAAAAAGTATTTCTAGTACTTACTGTGGTATTCTCAATCTTGTGAATAATAGACAAAGGGCTGCGGTCACACGGAGCATTAGGCACGCTAGAGGGACGGAAGATAGGCGGATTTTCCGGGCGCAAACTCACCGCCACATCTGGGAAGCGTCGCGCTCCTGTGGCGAACCTGAGGCTTCCCGCAGAAGATGCACGGTAAAAAACTAGTACCTCGGAGGTACTAGTTTCCTGAAACCGCGGGACAAGGACGGGCATCTGATTGCGTTTCCGGTGGTAGTTCCGGCGCCCGTCCATGTCCCCTCGCAAAAGGGTTTTTTTTTTCAAAGTCTCCACGGATGCGCACAAGCACCCAAGGGAGCATGCACACATTTGCATTTTTTTTTAAAAAAAAACAACCCCGTTTGCCCCGCGCTCCACTTCTTTGCCTTACCGCAGGACTGTGGAGTGATGGGCACCTCCCCCCTACCACGGGACCTCCACGGGACCTCCATGGTAGGTCTGCTCGTGCAACCACGCGTTTTCTAGCCCCGAGGCAAACAGCCACGCTCCCCCCCCGCATTTTCCTGCCCGTGTGCCCGCAGCCAAAGCTATGTTGTTGAAGGCTTTCATGCACGGAGTTCATTAGTTGTTGTAGATTTTCCGGGCTGTATGGCCGTGGTCTTGATATTGTAGTCCCTGACATTTTGCCAGCAGCTGTGACTGGCATCCTCAGAGGTATTACACAGAAAGATGGAGTACTCTCTGTGTCAAGGTGAGAAGAAAAATGGTAGGCAGGTAATTTATATCTACTCAGGAAGGTGGGATAGGGCTGAGTCATTATCTTGTCATTATCCTGGAAAACTCCTACATCATCACACCAGCGACATATAAGAGATGTTCTGGTATTTGGGCAAAACTCTATGGTAAAACTGGCTTCTACCATAGAGTTTTTGCCCAAATACCAGAATATCACCTGGACATCACTGGTATGATGATGTCACTTCCTATGCAATGCCAGCCACAAAGCCTGAGCCTTTCTCTTTCCACGGATAAGTCCTTCTGCTGGGGGGGCAGCTGGGGGCAGGTCATGGTATCGGGGGACCTCCACTGGAGTCTGGCAACCCTAAGAGTGGCAGAAGTGAGGGAAATTTGGAAGCTTTAGTTCTTTTTTGCGAACAGGTATATGCATGGATGTGCAGGTTGTATGTGTTGTCACAATAACATGTGAACAGGGCTTGACATTCATTTCCTCTTGACATTCTGTCCCTTCTAGAGCATATGTAATTCTCATCAAGATGGGCGTTTTTCTTTTGTTTGAGAGTATCTCTTCATAATCCACACAAGGCCACCTCCTTGTCAGTTAGATATTCTAAAAGGTAATTACCTTTATGGTCACCAGACCTGCAAAAATGATGTTGTGAATATTCAAGGACATGTTTTTTACCGCCTACACTTTAATTTCCTCTTTCACTTACCCCATTCACCACAGTTTACAACAATCCAAAAATAATATATACAAACACATTATGGCAACAACTTTCTCTGCAATTTTCAGCCCAGCAGTCCTCACGTCTAAAAATCGAAACAAAAGCATTAAGCTCTTTCATTGGCTTTTGTTAGTAGTTGCTGAGAACACAGTTTCATGGAACTAAAAGCCACAATCCAGAATGCTGTATGGTAAATTCCAAAGCATGTAGGGTGCGTGTTATGAAGTCTGTTCCCCCGTTCCTGAAAAACAGAAGTTTGAATTCATTAATCTGTAATTTATTTGTCTGTGATGTAGAAAATATTTAATTTTTTTTCTCTACCTCCCCTCATAGGAAAGACCGACTGCTTAGGTGTTCTCAGTGCAAAATTGCAAGATACTGCAATATACAATGTCAGGTAATGATTGTTCTGAAGTTGACTGTAAATTAATAACGCAAATATTTTGAATTTTTAACTATGCATTTACTCTGCTGTCATTAATTGTTAAATCTTCGTAAGATCCATAAAATCAGTTGTTGTGGCTAGCAAAAACTATCACTATGTGTGATGGACTGCACTTTTTAAAAGCTTAGAAGTATTGTACAAACTGAGTAAAGGACTAGAAAAGAGTAAGAGTCCAGTAGCACCTTAAAAACTAACAAAATTTGTGATAGGGTATGAACTTTCATGAGTCACTGCTCACCTCTTCAGAGTAAAGGACTGTGAAAGGTTAATTCTTCACAGAAACAGAGAACCTTGAGTGACAGGCTGCTCCTTGCAATCTGAATGGTTAGCATCAGCTGAGCAGAGAAAGACTTGAGAGCTACATGCTGAGGAGAGAGTCAGTCAGATTTCTGCCTTGACTGAGTTGAGTCTGATTTCAGTCTTAGCTGAGAGCAGTTTAACACAGACGGAGAACTGGAGGAAAGTTGGCAAGGAAGTTTGGGAAGTCAGTGAAGACTCCCATTCAGGCCAAGGAAAGGGGATAGATCTAGTGAGGGGAGAATTTCCCTACCCACTCAAACAGGGAGTTAGCTCTGAAGAGTGCAGAGATCCCTGGTGTGGTGTGGTTGGAAACGGCCTTTAGTTACCTTAAGAGTCAGTTAAAAACTTAAGACGAGTACTAGTGTTTCAAGAGAAAGGGTTTGGGTACTGGAAAGAGTATACCAGCCTTCTGGAAATCAAAAGAGCCAGAGAATATCAAAGAAAGTCTACTGGAATATTTGGGAAAACACTGGAACAAAAGCCTCTCAACATAAAGTTTTAAGTAACTGTAAATAGCTTAAGAAACTCTCATTAACCTGAAACATAAAAACTAAAGTCTGTGCATGTACTAATTTTACCTCAGAGTTATCTATATTGAGTTACCTCAGAAATTTTCAGCCCCTGATTTCACTTGACTTTTCCCCTCTATGTTAAATTAATATCTTGTTATTTTTAAATTTCAAAACACCTTGAGTGCCATTTAAGTTGTTTACGTTAAAGGGGGCTTCCAATCCTTCCCTCAGGCTCATGGGCTGAACCCACAGCCAAAATACCGTATTGTGTCAGGGTGGGACATTCAGAGTTCTTCAGCAAAGAAGAAAACACATTACTAGGGCAGCTGTCAGTAAAATTCTGGAAAGACCTCTTAGCCCCACCTACCTCACAGGCCAATGCTCCTTCTAAGTGGTGAAGTCTTGTGCACAAAAATTCTACTTTGTGAGCTACTGGCATTAAAGTTGTGAGTGAGTGATTTGGCTACTGCATAAATGAGTTTGCTCAGGAGCCATCCTTCCTGAGCTAGGACAAAAATTTGTGAGCCGGAGGCTAAAAAACTGTGAGCTAGCTCACACTAACTCAGCTTAGAGGGAACACTGCTCACAGGGTGTCTGTTGTGGGGAGGGGAAGGGAAAGGCGATTGTAAGCTGCTCTGAGTGAAGGGTGGGGTATAAATCCAATCTCTTCTTCTCTTCTCTCTTCTTTTAAAGGGAAAGCAAAACGGAGGGAAAACCTTGCCTGAAGGAGGGAAGTGGACAGGGTGGTCATACCATATATTTTTAAAATGTCATATATCTACATTATTCCATGATTTCTAGGCCCTTGTGTATAAACACCTGAGTTTTAGCCTTAGAATTTCAGTAATACCTTGCATGCATGGTACAAATATGGAACTAACACTTCACTGTATTTTGTTCTTCAAAAACTGTAGTGAAGAACTATTTTTTTTGTCTGCAGTGTTATGTTGTTCGTTTTAAACTGACTGCTGAGCTTTAACATTCTGAAATTTTTGTCTTCTAAACTCTGCCCACTGCATCTCAGTATCCTTGGGAGAAGATACCTGAATAGCAATTCTTGGGATACTTCTGGGTACTCCCCTACCCCAGAGAATTCATTTTAGAAGAATCATTATTCCCATGACATTAGCCAAACACAAATCAAGTATCTGCCAAGCAAAAGCAGGCGGAAGTAAACCACTGGGGAATGTAGGGACACTTTCCATGCTAGGTAGAGTAGAATAGCAGTTTCCATGCTAGGTAGAGTAGAATAGCACATAGTTTTTGCCCCCTTTTAAGTATGGATTAATCTTGCTAGTCTCTAAAACAGGAATTTTTTTCCCATTTCTAGTCTATAATTATTTACTTGCAAATGAATTCCAGTTGGCATAAGATGATAAAAATGTGATGCCAATGCCTTTCTAGTGTGAAATGCACCGCAAAGATCAGAAGAATGAGACACGTTATTTGTGTGATGTTACATTTTACATTTCATCACTCTCTGCTGATGTTACTAGCAATGTGGATCATTTTGATGTCTTTTCTAGCATATTGAACATCTTTTCCAGTATTTATTTTTGGAATGGTGTCAGATAAATGCTAGCTTCAAAGAACATTTTTTGTTAGTGGAGGGAAAACATGCCAGTTCAGCTTTATTATTCAGGATGTTATTCTAATGATTACAGACATGACTGTTTCTTTAGGATTCGAGAAACTGAATTTTTAGAGGGTTTTTTTAACTTGATGTATAGTTTGTGTTGTTATTATAGTCAGGCATACCTTTTTATCTCTCTATGTGACTCCATACCTAAAAACTTCAACCAGAGATTTTGGTGCGACATAAAAAAAAAACCAATCAGGGAAGTTCACAGACTTCACAGAAGGCAGCTAAGGGATAGTCAACATTAATACTGAATGTAAATATTTGGAGCAGAGGATTACAAATTTTATTGGACTAGGATCAGTGCTGCAATACCCAGTGCTAATATAGACTGATGCAGATGGCCAGAGGGCAGTATTAACGGTACTAACAACCCTGGCAAAGGAACGATACATGAAATAGGGTACCACCATCTTGTCTTGTCTGTCTGAGCTGTTAAATTAATGTCATTAATGCATATAGTGTAAAATAATTCTTAATTTTTCCATTTGTAGAAAGAAGCATGGCAAGATCATAAACGAGAATGCAAGTGCATTAAGAATATTGATCCCAACTTTCCCCCAGATTCAGTGAGGCTTGTTGGCAGGATTATTTTCAAACTAGTAAGTAATTTTTTCCTTTTTGATTGACCTTTACAATGATGGATTCTCTGACTTGGTTGAAATGGTAGTCGATCTTTCCAATATCACTAGCAGTGTAGTCCTAAACAGAGTTATACCCATTGAAGTCAATGGATTTAGAAGGGTGTGACTGTTGTTGTGCTTGATATCACAGTTGGGAGGGGGGTTCAGGGTGAAAGAACCATTGACCCCTGAAACCTGACTAGACATTTACCTGATGAAGTGAAGTCCCTTTCCATGCCAGCATATGTCCAGGCATATTGAGGTCAGATATGTACATAATCATGGGTCATATGGTGTATGTCTTAACATGCATGCAAAAGTCACTTTAGGTTGCTGGCTTTTTTGTGTGTGTGGACACAGACATTTGGGGAAACTCTTTTGTGTATTATTCCGAATACATACTTTAGAACTGGGGTAAAAGTGCAAAAGGAGATTGAAAGATAGCAAAATAAAATTTAAAAGGCAGCAAGTTATAACGTTTAGTCTGTGCTGGTGTATTATTTAGCAGTAAATTGTTCTTGTGCCGAGTGAGCATCTTCAGAACTTGTTCTGAATATTGTAATGGCTCAAAAGGGTGCACTTAAAGGTTGTCTTTAGAGGTTTGTGCAGCGTGTTCTTAGGCTGATGCCATTTCCGAAATTTTATGTTTGCTCTGTAGCTCTGAAACTTCCACAGCTAAAAACTTTACAGAAGATTGGTCCGCTGATGCTAATTTCAAAGTGAGCTTTTAAGCCATGAATTCTTAAACCTCACAAATGCAGCATAGTAGTAAAAAACAACTTAAGTTGAGAATTAAGAAGAAAAAATTTGT
Source organism: Gekko japonicus (assembly GCF_001447785.1). NCBI lineage: Eukaryota > Metazoa > Chordata > Lepidosauria > Squamata > Gekkonidae > Gekko > Gekko japonicus. Next base: position 985,470 of record NW_015164211.1, read on the forward strand.
AACAACCATCTCAATTTTTGCTAGATTGGTCATTGATTGGTTTGTTGGTTCCCTGCAGTTTCCTTGCCCTGGTCCCCTAGCAGCGGCCCTCCCCCAGGCCACTGGAGCTTTTTCATTTTTTTTTTAAATCTTCAGTTGAATACAGTTATTTTATATAATGTTATATGTTATATAATGTTATATGTGTAACAGGTTCTCTGAATTCCCAGCTTTCATTGAAAAGATTAAGGCTGCAGTCACACACACTAAATAATCCACTTTCAATACACTTTGAATGCACTTTCCAACTAGACTTTTACGGTGTGAACTGGCAAAATCCAATTCAAAAGTGCACTGAAAGTGGATTGAAAGTGGATTATTTAGCATGTATGATTGCAGCCTAAGTCTCTAGCCCCTTGCATTGCAGAGGTATGCCTTTCCCTGATATCTCTGCAATGGAAAGGGCTAGAGACTTACTTTTTAAAAAGGTGACAGCTGGGAATTCAGAGAGTCAGTTGCACATACTGGTATAAAAAGGTCCCTGAGTGGTGGGGAAAGAAAATGGCCACTGGGAAAATAACTGCCATGCGCGTGGGAAAATCCACACTTTCCCACCAACACAGCAGGCATCCAAGCTTTACTGTGATCTTTCCGAAAAACTCCTTAGTAAAGGATGTTTGAAAAAGATTGGGGAAAATACAGGTAAACCCCAGGAGCTGCACAAGTGCATGAATGCACCATGATGTTTTGGAGAGGTGCTTCCCAACAGCAGTGATCCCTGGGAAGGTAACCCATGTGGAAAGGCAGGGCCGGCACACCCGCTAGGCGAACTAGGCATTCGCCTAGAGTGCCGGGCCCTGGATGGGGTGGCAGGACCTGGATGGGGCGCCGAACTGCAGGGAGGAGGTGCCAAAAGCCTGCGTGCCATTGCTGCTCTGCTCCTCTGGCCGCTGGCGCCGCTGCCGGCGCTGGTGCTGCCAGGCGAGCCGGCGGAGGTCACGGCAGCTGAGGAGGTTCAGGGTAAGGCGGAGTGAAGGGCTGAGTATGGAGGGGGCGCCGAGGCAGGGAACCAGCGCACCAAAGTTGCCTCAGCCGCTGCCTGCCCGGGTGTGCCCGGCTGCCTGGCTCGCCTCCTGCCACCGCCGCCGCTCTCTGCCGTCTGACTGGTCCCACTGCTGCCTTGCTGCTCGCTTTTGACTCGCCCCACCGGCGGCGGCAGGAGGCAAGCCAGGCAGAGCCGCCAAGGCAGCTGGAGACGCATCCAAGAGCCGGCTAGCCGGGCAGAGAGGAGCGCCCTGGGCGTGGGGAGACCAGGGAGTTTCCGCCACCCCTCCAGACCACTCCCCGCCCAGCACCAAAATCTTCCCTGGTCACGATAAAGGGTGGCTCTTTAAACTGGCTTGGGTTGCCACGTGCAAAAGCCCACTCCTCCGCTCGCCCCACTGCTGGCTGCTCTTCCGCAGTTCAGCTCTCTGTGCGGGCCTGGCTCTCTTGGGGGGTGGGCCTGCAAGGAGGACGAGACACAGCGCCGAGGGGAGCCCCCCCGGCTGCTCTTCCAGAAGGCCCACAAGGACAGGGGAGGGTTCAGACGGGTGTGTGTGTGTGACCGCAGTCATTTTCCCCCCTCCGGCGTTCCTTGCCTCGTTCCTGTGAGAGGCGCCAGGGAAGCAGCCACCTCCCCATGTCACCTGAGAGTTGGGCTCCCCCCTCGCCCCCCCGGGATTGGAGGGAGGCCCCTCAGCCTTGCCCGGACTGCAACCTCCTGTGGCGCACGCTCCTCTCCAGGCCCTGCCTGGAGGTTGGCAACCCTGTAATTGGTGGGCGCACCGGGGGGGGCGCCAGAAGGTAGCCTCGCCTATGGCGCAAAAAAACCTCGGGCCGGCCCTTTGGAAAGGGTCAGTGTCTTCAAAAATGTGAACAAAAATGAATGTCTTTAGTAATGTATATTTACTTTCTGCACAAGGGTGCAGTGTTGGGATTAGCTGAGGTTTTTTTAAAATAACTATTTATTATTTTATGCTTATCCTTATTATTTTTGGGTTCTCAATAGCTAAGACAATCAACATGCCCATCTGAGGAGCTTTACTCTTTTTGTGATCTTCAGTCAAGTAAGTAAATGCCAAAATTATTTTTGTAAATGTTTACCTCTTTTGGTATATATTGTGCCACTACTTCTTTTTGAGGACAACTGTAAAGTACTGGGGTTGAGTAGAACCGGAGTATATAATAACTGGTGGTACAAAACAGGTATCAAAGGACCTTAGTGCGGGCAAATAGAGTTGGCATTATCCCACCCTGAAGGCAGACTCAGGGTGGCTTACGTGTTTTACACACACACACACACACACACACACACACACACACACGCACACAAATGAGTTAAAGCACAGTATTTAAATAAGTAAAACCACAACATATAAAATCATACGTGCCAGTACCATAGATGTCAATAAGTACTAAGAAGTGATGGCGGTATGCTCTCAGCATCCAAGCAGTCAGCTACCACCACAGTCTGGGCTCCCGCCAGGCTGTTAGATATTAAATTAAATCGGTGCTGATGTTGGGGCCAGGGCCATAACATTAGGAGGCGGCACCCTAATCAAAAGCCTGGTGGAAGAGCTCCGTTTTACAGGCCCTGCAGAACTGTAAAAGATCCCGCAGGGCCCTGACGTCATCCGGGAGCTCATTCCCATCAGTATGGTGCTGCCACAGAGAAGGCCATGGCCCTTGTCATCGCTAGCTGGGCGAACAGATGAGAGTAATTTGTCAACCTCCTCTAGGCTGAGTAGACTGAAAGTAATCCAGAACTTGACAAGAAGACGCGCATGGAGCCTCAGGTTCTGTCATTGTCTCAACTGTGGCGGGGAGGTCGTGGTGGAGCGACAAGATTTTATCTGCAACATAGCTCGCAAAGGCCTCACACCCAATCTCCAATTCCTTATAATTTGATCTGCCCTGTGGCAGCGTAGTAATAGACCAAATTATTCTAAATAATTGGGCTGGGTGAGAGCTTGCAGACGCAAACATGGCGGCGTGATATTATCTTTTTGCGGTCTTGACTGCCATCTCATAGGATCTCATAAATGTCCTATAGGATGCTATTGTCACTTCATCGCGAGCACGTCACCACTGTCTCTCTAGCCATCTAAGCTCCCGCTTCATCAACCTCAATTCCTGTGTGTACCATGGAGTGAGTTTAGAATGGGGCCACAGAGGACGTCGGGGAGCGATCTCATCGATGGCTGCCAAGAGTCGGTTTTGCCAGTCCTCGACAAGCTCATCCAATGAGCCGCCAGGGTCATCGGATCCTGCAGAGCCATTTGGAACTGCATAGTGTCCATTGGGCTCCGTGGGTGAGCTAAAATGCACTCGCCACCCAAACAGGGCCGGGGTGGCATATTCACACGGGCCTTCAGAGCATAGTGGTCCGACCATGGAACTGCCATAGCAGTAATTCGGTCCACTGTAACCACCGCTGCAAAGATCGAGTGTGTGCCTCGCTCAGTGAGTGGGGGTTGTAATATATTGGGAGAGTCCTAGCGCCACCATGAACAACACAGGTCCATTGTCTGCGTGGAGGTGGTGTCATTAGCATGGACATTGAAGTCACCCAGGATTAACAGTCTAGGGTGCTCCAGTGCCCAGCCTGATACGGCCTCCAGCAGGGATGGCAGGCTATTTGCTGGTGTGTTGGGCAAACGGTACACCAGCCAAACCGCCAAACTCTCCCCAGCTTCCCACACAAAGCCAGCACACTCTATGCCCGTGAACTTCGGCATTGGGAGCGCTCTGAAGGTGTAATCCTCCCATATGAATAAAGCCACTCATCCCCCTCCCGCCCCTTAGTCCGGGATTGGTGAAGGACTGAGAAACCAGGAGGAGCTAATTGGGATAGAGCTACAGTCTCCCCGTCTCACACCCAGGTCTCGGTCACACATGCCAGGTCCATAACCTGTTCTGACAGAAAGTCATGAAGGACCATGGTCTTATTATTTATGGACCTGGCATTGCATAACACCAATGTTGGAGAGGGATCAGTAATCCTAGTCCCACTACCTACTAGACACAGGCTGGAAGGGGGCCGAGTTCTTCTACATCTCCGTTCCCTTCCTTTCAATTTTTGCCTGGTCCCACCGCAATACTTTCCCCTCCCCAGGAGCACTGTTATCCCTTGGTCAGCCATCAGCCGTAAATGGTCTTCGCTAACTAGCCTCAGACTATTAGTGGCTGATTCCTGGCTGAATATAAAAGATGATACTGATTAAGCAGTTCTCCAGTACAGTTGGTCCTGAGATCTAGTCTATCCTAACAATACTCAGTGCTGCTGACACTTCCCCTTAGCTCAACCTATCCACCCTATAACCCAGTTCTTAATAATTGCCACTAATCACTGAACCCCTAAATCATCTGACCTGTAAATTACATAAAGTTCAGTGAACGTAATTAATTTTTTAAAATTTCCTAATTTTCCTAGACCTATCTAATACATCATCATAAGCAATCGGTATACCCAATAAGCAATTTATAGTTAATCCAAATACATTAAATCACCCAAGTTAATCAGTTAATTAAACTTTGTTCAGCTGTTCAAATGAAAACTAATTATCCCATAATTAATTAATAACTTACAATTAATTAGCCCATAATTAAATAACAACTTCCAATTAATTATCACATCAATATCCGCCAATTTAATTAGGATTACTAAATAATCCTATGGGCCAGCAGCAAAATTCTTAATCGTCTGAGTAGAATCTTGCTTGCCAGCCAGTCCTGTAGCCCAGCCTAAACCAGAAGCTGCTGCAATGGGAGGGGTGTGTCTCGCTGTCCCTTCTCATTGTTGTATTGCAGGTGGCAGTCTCTCAGGTTCTGGCGATATCCCATCCACGCTCACCACCCCTCTCTGATCTTGATCCTTCCACTTCCACCTTGTCAAACTTGGGGAGCTATGGTCTAATACAGGACTCCAACGCAGCTGGAATCCCCTGCTCCTGCTCTTGGTGCACTGCCGGCCATGAAACAAAGCTGCCGACACTGTCGTTGCCCGATGACTTTGGGACTGGCCAGGGAAGACCCGGGGGGGGGGGCGGAGACTCCCCCTTGGGCTTCCCGACAGCTGCACGAATGTTGGAAATGGGCACTGAGAAAGCCACGGCACACACAGCCACCACAAGGAGGCCACAGTTCCTGCGCCAACCCCAAAATGGCGCCAGCGCTGGAGAGGCAAGAGCAACAAAGCCGGTAGTTTCCTATAGCTGCTGCCAGTCTCTCCGGTGGTGGCAGGTGTTCCATGCAAGACTGCAGAGTCAAGCATCGGCCTTGCGCAGTCCAGGCTGATGGAAAGCTCAGCGCTGTGCCAGAGCCGCGCTGGGAACTGTACCGGAGGTGAGTGAGAGGGTTGGTCTTGCTGAATTTCTCGACCCCCCTGGTAGGCTATCTGATAGTCAAGCTACAGGCTGGTGCTACCTGGTGATAGCTGCTAAACTGGCACCAAGCTCCCAGCAAGCCGCCATCTTCTGTTACTTTACTTTGCCAAGCATTTTGTAGATGTAGAGTCCATTATATTTTGTAGGTGGAGTAGGCTTCTGGAAGCTACAATGGCATGAATCTACCTATATACCACTATCTTTATAAATATGTTTTATAAGTTGAGCAGGACATAAAAGTTTATGTGTATTAATTACCATTATCTTCTGCTTTTGTCCTGATTAAAAACATTTATACATGTGCACAGATGGTAGGAAAGTGGCTCAAAGGTGCTTTAGTATCGCATGTGAAAATGGTCTTCATATACTATTCATAGCTACACTTTTTAGTGTGTTTCATCTTTGAGACAAGGGAATGGAACAACTTTAATTTCTAAAAGCCAGAAAATTAAAACAATTCATTTATGTGATTTCATCTTAGTTCTTATTTCTTTTGGCTTTAGTTGATAGGAAGCTACACTTCTGATTGCTGTGAAAAATCCTGTGGGGCATTTCCCTCCCTCAGCAATGGTTAATTCTGACATCCTGGCTGAATTCCAGTTCAGATAATTGCCTTCTGGTTTTGAACCTCTAAATTTTCCCCAAAGTTCTAGATGGAGAACAATATTCTTGTTTGCATCTGTCTTGAGCTGAAAATATCCTCAACTAACTTGCACTTTTAAACAGTTGCTGGTTTCCATGCCAGAGGTGGCTTCGTTTCAGTGATTGGTAAAGGTAATACTGCCTGCCTTACTCTGAAACAAGTTAATAAATTCTGCAATGTTTGTTCTGATCCTTTCGGCTAAACAATTCTTTATAATATTTTGCTCTTAAAATGTGAAAAGAGATAAGGGAAGAACTTGTTAAGAGTCATTCTGGGGGTAAAGCAGTTATGCAAGCAAGAGTGTGTTGACATTATTTTCTCCTGGGAAAAGTGTATTTCCTTAATGTTCTTCCCTCCCAAAGACAATTAACAGCAAGGACAGAAACCCCCTCCCATACCTCTTGACAACATAGTACACATTTTCAGTGTTTCATAATACTCAGCATCATCCAGCCCACTATCAAAGCAGCAACCATTAGCCTAACCCAGTCCTGTTTTCCTCCTTGCCCTGCCTACATACACAGGTAGTGATGGGACCTGTTAGTATGCAAGTACATGAGTAAACTGCACCAAGCACAGGGGAGGGCTGGACAGGAAAGTGAGGAGTATGCATAGTCCTTCAGTTGCCCATATTTTCTCCCTCTTATTCTTATGCTTATTAGCTTCTATGACCAAAGATCTTAAACTCACCTTGCTAAAGGAAGATGGGAAGATTGTAGAGAAAACTCCATTGATTTCTGTGGTGGAAAATGTTGGGCAGTCATTGTGGACAGATTATAAACTTAAAAGTCATTGAATTTTGATAGTACAAAATGTTGTTAAGGAATTCAGAAACAAAACAAAAATATGCTAAAATTGGCCTCCCTTGAAGAAACTGGAAGGTGGCAAATGGCTCTTTAAAAAAAAATATCCTTGGGAGATCCAGGATATTATAGATCTCTTTATGAAATGGGAGTCCAGTGGCACCTTAAAGACTAACACAGTTTATTCCAGCATAAGAGAATTGCTAACTCCAGTTGGGGAATTTCAAGAGATTTGGGGGGGCAGGATTTGGGGGGCAGGAGCTTACTGGGGATGTGTTGCTGGAAAGTCTGCCCTCTGAGGCTGCCATTTCCACAGGCGAACTGATCTTTGTTGTATAGAGATCATTGAAAACTCCAGGTTGGTAAACCTAGGCTACTACCCTAGTTTTTGTAAGGCATAGATCACTTCATTAGATGCTTCTCATAACTCATGAAAGATTATGCTGGACGAAATTTTGTTAGTGGTTAGTCTCTAAGTGACCCTGAACTCCTGTTTAAGTTCACTGCAACAATGTAACAGTGGCTAACCCTCTTTCCTTAACTTTTGGAATTCACTGAGTTAAAAGTCTATGTATGAATTCTGTGTTTTACTTGGATTGTGTCAACTAAGGGTAAAACTCTTAAGACAGGTGCTCCCGACCTTTTTGAGCCTGTGGGCACCTTTGGAATTCTGATACAGAGTGGTTGGCACAACCACAAAATGACTGTCACAAGAGACAGAGTCACCCACAAAGTCTCAGGGAGCAAGGTCATACACAAATCTACTAATAACTATTCAGCATTTCAGGCAGAAGGTCTGTTTAACAGGAAGCCTTTTAAAAGGAACACATGGTTTAAAAATATTTTCTTACATACATACATACAGCTCGTTTTCAGTCATATAGTGACTGTGCTGGTGCTGTGGTGGTGGAGGCTGCCAAAGCAATTTTTTTAAAATCTGCACGTCCAATCAGATATCCAAAGGCTAATCAGAAGCCCTGCTGAGAAAAAAGCCCATCTGCCATGCCCACTTTTTAAAAACACTTGACGGGCATAAGAAAAGGTATCAGCAGGCACCATGGCACCCATGGGCATCACATTGAGGGCACCTTCCTCTACAAGGCACTGCCTGATTATGAACTTTATGCTGTTAAGTTAAACACGTGTTTGTATTGTCTGAGAACTGATTTGAAGAAAGAAATCAGTACCATTCATCATCTCTCAGTGAGGAAGATATTTTGCAGAATACTAACTATTGTTCTTATGGCTAAATGTATTCAGCTGGCTGGTTTTTGCAGTTTCACGCTATATATATGAGTCCCCTCACTGTAAAATCAATGCCCAGGCCAAACCCCTGGACCTAGAGACACCAAATTCGAGGAGAGTGCTCCTTAGTGATGCTGCTGGCCCAGCCTCTCTGATGGCTTCCAACACACTCCCCCCACCTCCTACACCTAACAGGCGGTTGTCTGTCAAGTACAGCAGCGGTTGCAGGGTGCTTAAAGCCATGAGGGAGCCCAGCCCAGCAGTCTACAGAGAGGTCCTTCAGTAGAGAAAAAAAAGTATGTATGTCTCACTTCATTTTTTACACTACAGTCTTCTCCATTAGAATTCCTACAACAAATGTTACATTTCAAACTTTCCATCATCAGTATTATAACTGGATTTACGGAAGTTAAATACTGTAGCGAAGCACGGGTATCAGGCTAGTATGTGTGTGCATGTGTGTATACACACACACGCACACACACACACACACTCCTTCCAGGGGAATGCAACCTGCAGCATTTGAACAAAGATTAGTGGATGTTAGTAGTCTTTTAACCTTTCTGCCTTTGCTGGTGGGAAACCTCTTTCCAATCTAGATTTAGGGCAGTTCTCCCACATGGGGAGGTGAACCCCAATCTCCCAATCAACCCGGAGTGCACATCCCATACATCTCAATATCCAGATCATATTTTACGACAGCCACTGGAAAGTTCAAAGATGTTGGCAGAATATTCTGTTAATGCCTGGCTGTATATTATCTCCCTTAAGATTTTGAAAAGTTAACTGAAGAAATGCAAGAAGGTCTTGGGTGTCTCACAAGGGCACTGCAGCTGTATTTGAAGGTGGAGATCCAAGATACTTCTCAGCTGCCACCTGGCATAGATGTTTTGCAGACCTTCGCAAAAGTAAGTTTTAACTTGATTCCTGACAAATCTGTTAATGATTCTTTCCTTTAACGTTGTTTGTTACTCTTTTGTGCAAAGCCCTAATGTATTGCCACTTCCATAATAAAATTCCCTGCCAAGGAACAGTAGCCTTTCCATTTGATATGACTGCAGCCTAAATTACAAATGAAGAATTCAGACTGCTGGAATATTAAAAATGGTGATGGCATAAAGTGCTGATATTGAAAAATGACTTGAGACTATTAAAGGGAAAGCAACTCTGTTGCTTTCTTGAAAGATGATCTTACATTTTATGCATTGCTTATCTTCCCAAATCTGTATATCTCTGACAAATATAATCTGTTTGCAGATACATTCATATACTGTGTTGTCATATATCAACATCTGCAATAAATTGTACTAGACACCTGTATATTCCAGGATTATCTGTATCTGGCCATTTTTCCTTTATGATACATCATTTAACACAATTGTTCCCAACCTTTATGACTATGAGGATCCTTTTTTAACATCAAAAATTCTTGCGGGTCCCTGCGTGATTGTAGTTGTACTATTAGTATCCTTTGATTGAGAGAATACATAATGACAAAAAGGTACAGTGAATTCAGTAACACCTTTAAATGCATTTGTATTTCATTAATCACAACAGCATCCACATACATTTGAAAAATAGTTGTACACAGGGGTCTTGTAGAAAAAGAGCTGCCGGAGCTCATTAGCATAACTCATTAGCATAACTTATTTGCATATGCCACGCCCCCTGACATCACCGGAAGTGACAGAAGGCCACACCCCCTGACATCACCGGAAGTGTGTCAGAAGGCCCGGCTACTTACCCTCCTGCTTCATCCTCATTCCCAAACGGAATGAGGATCGAAGCAGAGGGCGGGGTAAAGAAGGGGGCGGGGCTTCACCACGTGACCGCCCCGCCCCCTAGAGGTTCTCTTCCGGAGCTCCGTACCTGAGAGCTCCCCCCCGACTAGAGCCCTGGTTGTACATATACGTGCAAGAAATATTTACTCAAGTCTACGGAAGGTATGTTTGCTTATTTTTCTTACCAAGTCATTTGACGAGATGGCTGCTGGTGCTGTTTTACAGCTTTCAGAAAGTGCAAATCTGTTTGAACCAATGAAAGGTTTAACCTTAAATCTGGTTCCACAACTGACTTGTGTTGGCATTTCCATTTCAATGCAAGAAGTGCAGAAAATCCACATTCACAACCATTTGTGGGAAGAGGCATTAAGTACTTCACAGGTTTCTCAGAGATGGCGCTGGGGTTGGAGGAATATGCTGTTATATCTCTGGATACATGTGTTAAGCCGCAGCTCTTTTCCACAGCTGATGAGGTGGTGATTGCTAATCAAGGTGGCAATTTAAATGAGAAGTCCAGTGGTACCTTAACAAGTAACGAAATGTTTTCCAGCATAAGCTTTCTTGAGTTACAGCTCACTTCACATGCATGTCAATTAGGCAGAATAATTAAGTGGTTTATTTCTACTCAGAAGTTAACAGTGTCATAAACACGCCCTGGGTTTATGTATTCTTACATGTGGGTTGTGTGTGTTGCGTGTTCATGTGTATGTAAAGCATATTCTTTGTCATTGTGCCATAACCCCTGGTTATGACCCTGGACTCCCATTCTACCAATGACTTGTGGAACGCTAGTAAAGGTTGCCTCTGAGCAAGTACAAAGGGCAGAGTTTCCCAATAACTCCAGCACTTCCCTGTCTAAGCATGAGTGAATGATCTAAGACACACAGGAAGGAACTGAATCTCAGTATTCTCTCTTAAACAGGAAAATATGTTATTACTGTAGTTTATGCTATAGCACAAGACAGGGAAAAAATCTATTGCACCTATTGGCTTACAGATCAAATAAATATAGTGGAAAAATATGACACTAAGCTAATCTTAACATGGAAGATTTACCTCCAACACCCCTCCCCCCAGATGTCTGTGGAACAAATATACATCCTGACCCCACCTGCTCCTTCCAGGGGAATTCAACCTGCAGCATTTGAACAAAGATTAGTGGATGTTAGTAGTCTTTTAACCTTTCTGCCTTTGTTGGTGGGAAACCTCTTCCCAATCTAGATTTAGGGCAGTTCTCCCACATGGGGAGGTGCACATCCCATACATCTCAATATCCAGATCATATTTTACGACAGCTATCCATCCTGCCCTCCCTAACAGGTAGGCAAATAGTTATGTCTTTGTGGAAATCCATTTCTGCTCTCTTGGTGTATTTTATGGCTCTCTTCCCTGGGAAAATAAATGGCTGCCAGGATCCTAGGAACTCCCTGATGCACTTCAAAGCACCTTATACCTCCAAATCAAAACAGCCATCGTAATTTAAGAATGCTTTAAAATGCAGTGTATTGTGACTGGGCAAGAAATGTATTTTGGACACATTCTTCAGTGCTTCACATATAGCAACTTTGAGCTCTAGTACTTCAGAGAGGCTTTTTGCTGATTCCTAAAAACCCTACTTGCCTCACAATTTGCTTTTCACAGGAACATGCTGCTTAAGAACAAATGAGATACAGGCACATGATGTTGCCTTCATCAAATTGGTATTTTAGAAAATTATAATAATGGGTGGGGAAGCTGCATTTGTAAAGGTGGCATGACCCCCCCCCAAGTCTGGGCATGACTCCACCTCCCCCGTACTTATCAGGCTGCCCTGGACTGATCGAGAGGGAAGTACCACACCCCACTGAAGCTTGACAGCTGCCTGATACATCTCTGGGCCTTCCCGGGCTAGTGGAGACATGGGAGGGACCAGGGAAGCCAACTGATCGGTGCACAAGGAAGCTGCTGGCTAAACAGTGGCTCCTTAAAGAGCCTCAGTCTCTTGCCTTTATTCAAAACACAGGTATTTCCAGCTGTCATTGGACATGGGAGGTGAGTGGGCAATGGGAACCAATATGTCTCACCCATGCCTCTTGCAAGGAATGGTTGTTCTTGTGAGTAGACTAGGAATGTGCATTCAGCTCGGCCAGACTGAACCCCCCCATAATGCTTATACAGCATTATTCGGGCTCCCTAGAAGCCAAATCAGATTTTCTTTTTGGTGCACACCCCTAGAGTAGACGAGCAGCCCTGACTGGGCAGATGCACACTTGGGGGCCTCTTGCTGATGCTGCTTTGCCTGGATGGGGGCTTGGAGCAGGCAGATTCAGTTGGGGAAGTGTGCTTGTCCTGTGGCAAACTGGCTGGTAAATGAAGGCCAGCCAGCGACTGGCCCAGCACAAGTGGGGTAGCTTAGCCAGGGGAGTCAGAAACCTTGCCCAAGCTGGAGGGCTTTGCAGACCTCTTGCAATAAGTCCATGGCCACCCAGGGGTCTGCAGATCATAGGTTGGGAACCACTGATCTAACACATTCATTGTTCGTAAACACAGCTATATTTTTACCTACTTCTGACCTTGCATAATTGAATAAATTGCTTCATAAGTAGTTTGGAGTTTTTAAATCTCCTTTAATAATAGCCATCTATTGTAAAGTTTGTCTTCTTTGAATTTATTTACACTTTGCTGAAAATGCATTTAGTGTTTTCAGAGAGTCTGCTTATATCTGGCATGTGTACATGTGTACAGGATTAACCCACTCAGTCCAGTCCAGGAATGCGAGGGAACCCTGCATTTTCAGCACATTAAACAACAACCACGAGATAGTCTAGACTCTTTTTCTAAGAGTTCCCTGCTTTGCCTAAGGGAAGAGATTCAAACCCTTAGTTGGCATCTGGGACTTACACATTACAGTCAGAGTGATAGTTCTGTGTGGTCAGCGTTAGACACAAGATTTAGCCTTGGAGTTCAGGTATACCTTCACACAATTAGAAATAAGAAGGATCTTTATTCAGTATAAAGCATAGCAAACAGACTACTAGAAGATACTGAAAACAATAAAAACCTATGGCTATTTGCCCTGACTACACATTAAACAGATTCATAGTTACCAATTAAGTGTCAATAGTCCAAGATAGTCCATGGGATAACAACACAAGTTGACACCAAGGGATTTTGAAGAGAAATCCCATCTTGCTCAAGCATGTAGTTCAGGTCTGTTCAGAGATACAGCTTCACAGTTACAAAAAGGTTGCTCTTTGTTCCAAAAGTCAGCATTCCAGGTGCAATAAAGCAAACAAGCAGGAGGAGAGAAGAGAGCAAGAGCTGCAAGAGAGCTCTTCCATAGGGAACCACAGAATTATACCCCAATTCCAGTCATAATTAGCTGTGGCCATCAGCCAATAACGAGCGGACCGGGTGTGTGCCCAATTGATGGTTGCTATAGCTGCGTGTGGGTATTGGCTAGGAGTTTGGGGCCCCGCCTGCAGTCAGGTGACCCAAGCTCCAGCTTTCTTCATGGTGTACGTGACATGTTCCATGTAGGCTAGGAGCCCTGAAGTCTGGTTCTTAGCAGATAGGTGTTAAGGAATGTGGGTATATGGCATGGCTATTAGGTAGTTCAGGCCATTTGGTCTCACACTAGACCATTTGGGGCCTGCAACAGGAAGCAGAGACACAGAATGTCAGCACAGGAGAAGGCATGTGAATTTAGAAAACAATATTTCTATACAATATGTCCATATCAAAATGCACATCTGTGTAGTCATTCAGTGTGCTTTCTGATGCAGCTGTCCAAGTAAACTCTCACAGTACAGATAACATGGAACAAAGGGAAGCCCCCTGGGCCCACTCCATCCAATGTTCCACAGCCAAAGGGGGGATGTGGCCATAGGCAGCAGCACATGACCCTCAAGTAACAGCCAATGTGAGGCATGACTGCCCAAAGTCCTCCCGCATCTGCCCTCCACCCAGGTGCAAGTGGTGCTCCTGTTTTAAAACAGATAGCTGCATTAAGTAAGGTACTGTTGGCTGTTTTAGTACAAATCATTGCCTTTCTTGTAAGAAATTAGTTTTTATACTGCTGGTGTAGACCTGCTTGTAGTTTTCCTCAAGAATGAATGTACAAAACTATTTATTTCAAGTTCATCTGTGCTTATCTTTCTTTTCTTGGAGAATAGTGTCTTTTCATTAGAATGTGAACTGAAGAATTCCTAAAATTTGTATTCTTCTAAACCTTGAAATATGGGCTTTTGAAAAGAATTGTACAGTAAGTAGTTGTTTACACAGGTGCTTGCATCCAGTGATTTTGATACAGTGACCAGTCAGAGCAAGGCATGTATGGTCCTGGATTTTCCCTGTGTCCTTTTCCTTCCAGCAGTACCTTTTGACTGGAAAAAAGATCCCCAGGATTATGGTTCCTGTATGGATTAATAGGCATGTGGACTGTGAAGCTGCATTGAGAAAGGGGAAAAGGATGAAAGAGTCCTCCTGCCTCTTGCGTCAGTGAAGGTTGTGCTTGCAGAACAGGGAGGAGGGAGGGATTTTGTTCCTTCCCCTTCCTCAGAGCAGCCCTGATCTATTGGCTGTTAGTCCATGTAAGACTCATGACCCTGGGAATCAACTTTCTTGGGGTGTCAGAAGGGGCTGAGGATGAGAGGGGAACATAGGAGAGAACGACGACCCTTGGATTAGAGCATCTAATCCAATTTAAACATAGTTTTTACAAAATATCTCTGTATTCTTCTTTCTGTATTCCCTATGCCATATTTCATATACTGACCTTCTGCATTTTCCTATGGAAGGCATGTATGAACTTTGCAGTGAACAAGAAATACCATCTGTAATCCCATTGAAACTGTTCAAGTGTAGCATTTCAAAAACCCTCTGGGTAGGATGGCTCATAGGCTTTATGAGCAGTCAATAGGATAAAGAAATACTATCAGTATGAGGTCTCCAAACTCTGTTTTTCTGGCTTTGTCCAACATCCTTTCAAGTTCAATAGTTGTTGGTGCTGCAACTGAACTCCTTTGTGGAGGGGGGTTATCAATCTTCTTTGCTTGCTATAGAAATTTGATGCAGGATCTTCAAGAATGATAGGAAACATTCAACAAGACAAAATCCTTTTATTGAGATGACTAATTGTAGGTATCTTCTAGAAAAGGATCTGTTCAGTGGAGAATCTTGCTCCAAAAAACATTTCTTGCCATTGTTTGCGTTGCCATTGTTTGCCCTGGATCATTATGTTATGATCTCTCATATAATTTACTGTAAATCAAATTCAGTTTAGTTTTATTATTATACAAAAATAAATACAAATTATTTATAATAAGTTATCACAAAACTCAGAAACATTTAAGGCCGCAGTATTATAGCACAAATATTAGATACCATTTCTCATATGAGCAGGATCATAGAGTTTATCATATATCTAATTCTGAACTGGCCCATAGGGTTTGGATTAATAGATAACAAAATGGAGCTAGGGACAAATGTGGGGATTTTCTGTACAAACCTGAAGGAAGTCCGAAGATTACAGAAAAGTTTGAAATTTAAAAAAATACAGTGGAGGGTTAAAATTCCTCCTAATAATAGAAACAATGCCTGTAGCTTCAAGGGAAAATGCCCACTGAGCTCTCAATTGCCATTTTGAAGGTTGCTAGGCAACCACATAGGGTCGCCAGGTCCCCTCATTGCACCAGTGGGGGATTTGGGGGGGCATTCTGGGACATTCCCAACACAGTGGTCACCTGGAAGTGACATCATCGTGTTGGCACTGTTGGGGGCAACACTCTGGTTTTTGGCAAAACACTATTTTAAAACTGGCTTCAAACCATAGAGTTTTGCCTTCAAACCAGAGTGTCGCCACGCAACATCACTGACATGATGATGTCACTTTCAGGTGATGTCATTGTGTTACAGATGTCACTGTGCAACGTTGCTGTTTGGGGACGGGGTTTCCTCTGCTGGGCAACTGGCCCGCGGCAGACAGAAACCCCCACTGGGACCTGGGGACTGACAACCCTGCAACCTCAACAATATTGCTGAGCCTTCCAGGTCTTGGTTTTTGTAAAGCAAAGTCATGGAAGAGGAACAAACTTGGAGGCCAAGATAGCTGTGGAAAGGGTTCTGTCACCCTCCCCGTCATGTCTCCTGATAGAGGAAGACTTGCCAAGAATAGGCCTGGTGGCGACACACTAGGCAGACAATTCAACCTGGACTTTTTCCAGAGAGAATCTGCCAGGAAGGTTGGAAAGCTGAAGACAGAGAAGCAGATAAAGGTAGTTGGCTGGTTGGTAGGAAGAAAAGAAGGAAGCAAGAAGAGGGGAGGCCTGCCATGGAAAGGAAAGAGGAAATAATGCAGGAGGGATACAAGGGAAAAGGAGATGCCCCCTGCAAGTCCTTGCATGTCCTTTGTTTGTATGACTATATTTACAGTTCACAGCATTCATTTCAATAAACTCTCATCTCAGTTTTTGCACAATATTGCAATTTTGTAGCCTCTAAATGTCTCTTGATTAGTAACTGGGAGGGTGGGGTAGAAATGTGAGGAATAAATAAAAAATAAAATAAAAACCAGGCAGCTACTTTCAAATGGGGTGTGGAGAAATATTTCAGATCTGAGCTTGGATTTTTTGGGGTTCTTCTTCTTCTTCTTTTTTTAAACAAGATTACTTATTGCCAGGTAGGGCACTACCATTTCAGTATTCAAGTCTGTGTCATTTTGGAGTTAGGAACCATTATTTTCAATGAGGCAGCTGTTTATAAAGATAATGACATCAGATTTGCACAGAACATACTTCTCCCTGTAGCCTAAAGACCCCCCAAGTTTCTAGTCAATTGGACCAAGAGGTTCAATTTTATAGGCCTCTCAGCACAGACCTCTCCACTGGTTGCTAAAATGGTGGTCAAGCAGCAGTCAAACAGGAGAGCTCCAGCTGTCCACTGCTTTTTCCTCCTTTTTAAGGGACTGGCTGACAATAAAAATTTCTTACCTTTCTACTGAAAACTCTGCATTTGCTACCTTTCCTTATTGTGGCCTTTTTTTCCTTTCACAAAGTAAAAGTGGCTTCCTTTGCACACTCCCTTTCTGTCAGCCTGCCATTATGGGAATGTACTAAAGCAAATGATAGGAATGCCTATTGGGATCAATGGGAGAGGCCTGAAGGCCTTTGGATATAATGGGAACCAGGAATACTTACATATGCACCATTGATATACATTACAGCTCACAAATGTTGCAATTAAAATATGGAACAGATTACAAGAAATCTGCCCTGGGCCTGGAATGACAATCCTTGGGAGTGGAATGACATTCCTGGACCCAGATAAAATGCTCTGGGATTGGAATTACAGCCCCCAGAATGGAATGATGGTCCCTGGGGCTGTTATGTCAGTTCTAGACTACTGATTTCACTCCCAGTGGCTTGTCGTTCCACTTTGGGAGGCTGTCATTCCAGTTGCTGACCATTTATGCTACTCTCAGGGATCATCATTCCACTCTGAGGCTATCATTCCAGGTCCAGGGCAGATCTCTCAAAATCTGTTCCACATTTTTAATGTGACTGCTGCTTGTTGTAATGTATTTCAAAGAAGACCATGCAAGTCAATTGACATTCCTGGCTCTTGTTATATCCAGCAGCATCTTGAGGCATAAAGTCTAACATCAGAAACCACAACATGCAAAAACCAGTGGGGAAACTTTTTAACCTTCCAGGACATTCAGTTGCTGACCTAAAAGTAGCAGTTCTCTTCCAAAGAAATTTCAAAGGGAGATTAGAAAGAGAGACTGTTGAATTGCAACTAATAACAAAGCTCAAGACAATGCATCCATCTGGAGTGAATCGAGACCTAGGTTTCCTGTCTCATTACTAATGCTGATTTCTCCACACCTACTTATCTGCATATCACACCTAATCCTATCACACTTGCTATTGTCATTTGCCTGCTAATGTCATTTGGCATCTGAAATCACTCCTCTTTCCAACATATAGGACAGATGGACTCACATTCTGGCTGTATCTGAAGAAGTGAACAGTGAGTCATGAAAGCTCATACCCTACCAAAAAATTTGTTAGTCTTTAAGGTGCTACTGGAGTCTTTCTCTTTTCTTCTGATACAGACAGACTAACATGGCTACCTGTCTTGATCTGTCCCCAATGGGCATTCTTGTCATTTCTTTTCATACATCCTTCCCCAGTTCTCTGTTTACCCAGATGTAGAAGAACAAAAGGGATCCCTCCACCACCAATTGAATTTAAACAATTGAAAAAGAAATAATTTTGCCATAAAAATGCACAATTTAGCAGGCATCTGTACTGCTTCTGCCCTAATGTATGCTTCTGAAGCTCCAGGAGGCAAAAAGGACTCTTAGGGGTTTTGAGGGGTGCAGTTTTGTGTGTGTTTTCAATTTTTCTTGGATATTCCCCAAATTTATACCATAGGTTAACTGAGGAATGCATTTTCCCAGCAATTTCATGCAGTGTTGAGGAGATCGTATTTCTTGTTTTATTTTAACAAAATCCAGCAAAGATCTAGAGGCTTTTAACTTAGTCACAGTTAAGTGGCAGTTCCATAACTCCTTTTCTGAAAAGCACTATTCTACATAAATAATGCTGCTTAATTTGCTTAATCTCATGGTTATCAAGAGTCCATTTTTGTCATTTAGAATGAGTTCTAAATATATATTTTTCATTGAATAATTTATGCTCACTTAGCCCTTTAGACATAGGGTAGTTGATTGGCCGCAGTGGTTCAGAGGTTAAGCCAAAGATATTTCTGTTAAACTGTTTACCAGATGATTTAGATAAGAACCATAGATATTTTACTTTACATGTTATAACTGCAGCCAGAATTTTATTTGCAATGACATGGAGGACATTAAAGATCCAAACGCTGTATGAATTGATAATGAAGATTATAGAATGTGCTGAAATGGACAGATTGACAAATATATTAAAAGGAGAAATGGAAGAAGAATTTATGGGACCATGGAGGGTGTTTTATGTCTGGCTAGAACTTAAGTATGGAGCTGCGGTGGCTCAAGTGGTTAAGATGCTGAACTGCAGGCTGAGGAAGGTCAGTAGTTCAGCAGTTCGAGACCCGAGTCGCCGCATGACGGAGTGAGCTCCCGTCTCTAGTTCCAGCTCCTGCCAACCTAGCAGTTCGAAAGCAAGAAATTGCAAGTAGATAAATAGGTACCACTTCGGTGGGAAGGTATCAGCGTTCCGTGCACCTTGGTGTTTAGTCATGCCGGCCACATGACCACCGAAACGTCTTCGGACAGCACTGGCTCTTCGGCTTTGAAACGGAGATGAGCACCGCAACCCTAGAGCCGGACTGGCTTTCAAGCAAGGGAACCTTTACCTTTACTAAGTACTGAGAAAATAAGATTAAATGAAGAATAATAAGAATCATAGATATAGTAGCTGTGAAGCTCTAATGAGAAGATTTGCATACAGAATGTCAAATTGGATTTTTTATATATATACTTCTGTATCTTTCCTTCTCCCTTCTTTCCTTTTTCCCTTTTTCTGTGCATAAATTAATAATTTTTTTTTTAAAAAGGATGCTGAGCTGCAGACTGGAAGGTCTGTAGTTTGGCAGTTTGAGACCCTAGTGCAGCGTGACAGAGTGTGCCCCAGCTCCTGCCAACCTAGCAGTTCGAAAGCAAGAAATTGCAAGTAGATAAATAGGTACCACTTCGGTGGGAAGGTAACAGCGTTCCGTGCGCCTCGGCGTTTAGTCATGCCGGCCACATGACCACGGAAATGTCTTCGGACAACACTGGCTCTTCGGTTTAGAAGTGGAGATGAGCACCGCCCCCTAGAGTCGGATTCAACTAGCTTTCGTTGATTGGGTATCTGCACACACAAAAATGTATTTTGTCCATGGAATGTTACCCTCACTGGAAAACAAGCATTAGTGTAATTGGGGACTTAATCGTTCATGTACAGATGGAATAAAAAGAGGTCTAAAAGAAAACCATTCCTAGTTGTACAAATTGTCCCATAGAGATGCCCCTTGTTCCCCAGTCTAACGCTCATAGATGTGTCCATATGGAGCATTAGAAGAAAATGGGTTAGATATGCATGTCTGTTGGTATTCATGCCCCATTGCAACCGTAGTTTATCATGATTGATCCTGTTGAATCTGCTATTAGATTAACAGAGCCTTTGGCCTTCAAATTATTTGTAAATCAAGTGTAAAATGTTGATTTTGGAGGGGCTTTCCCTCTGCCTGAAAGGAGGCTGCTCTTCCACAGATATGTGGATTACATCAGCACATTCTTCCAGTCTCTTGAAAAAGAGAAGTATGTGTAACTTCCCAGACTGTAGGCAGGGGAGGCAGGGGCAGTTCCAGAGTACTGGGAATACTTCAAAATAAGGGAACTGAAGGAAAGTCTCAAGGAGGGGGAGGGTGTGTTTGGAGATCATCCTGCTTTAATTCACACAGCTGGCTCTTCTCTGTTGTGATAATAGACAGAATTTTGCTTGCTGACTTTGCCATGGCAGAGAGGAGAAAAGCTGGTGCCTTGTCAATGTGTGTGTGGGGGGACAGGGGGAGACACAATATTAACTAAAATGGAAGTTTGTTGGTAACATCATGGAGCATCTCCTTTGGTAATCATTGGCAGATGGAGGCTTGGCTGACATTTTGTAACCCTAGGTCTTAATTCCATGACTCTAAAAATAAGAGGAGGAACTTCCTGTGATGTAGGCAATTGAAAGATGAACCAGAAGCTTACACCTGACATATTTTAATGGTTCAGTGGGGGGAAGAAAGATTATTCCACACTGCACTGTCTGCATCCCCATCTGTTTCTTAGCATAGGCATTCTGATTGTGGTACTGGGAAAGATGGCTTCCAGTTTGAGAATCCAGGTGTCACAGCCAGTCCCTCATCCCCTGGAGTGTATGTAAATTCCTAGAGATTCCAGACATTGAGAGAATGTGGATCCGCTGCTGGAGAGAGGGGGAAGAAGAGGGAGAGAGAGAGAGAGCAGGTTAAAGGACGCCAGTGAGTGCTCTTGGGGCAGCTCCTCTCCTCCGAAGACAGGGCCAGAAGACTCTTTAGTCACAGAGGGGGAGGGGCTTGTGCTCCTGTTTCCCAGTCGTACTCCAAGCCACCTTTCGCCTGTAGTAAAAGGCAAACAACAACCAACTCACCCCCAACAGTGGGCAGCAAATATCCAACAAACTTCAGTAACAGTTAGCCCCCTGGTTTGCTACTATGCAAGCATCCCAGACCTGTCCTTCAATCACCATCTACCCCTTCCCTTCCAAACGCTGCAAAGGAAAAGGAGCAAACAGCACCCCTGTAGATGGAGGAAGAAGCACCCTACAAACCGGGTGGGCAGGACTGCCCCACTCTGGACCACCGAGAAGGAAGCTTCACGGTAAGTGGAGACGAATCTTCCGTTCTCTGGTGGTCCAGGAGTGGGGCAGTCCTCCAGACTCCTTACTCCTGGGACATAAGACAGCAATATCCTCCAGGGCGGGTCCATCTACTTCCCCATCTACAGGGTGTGCTGCAGGACCCTTCTACCGAAGGCCGCATCAGCAGAGGCCAATTTGTCTATTCTATAGTGTTTGGTAAAAGAGTGAGTGGATTTCAAGGTCGCTGCTTTGCACACAACTTCCAGAGAGGGAAAAGCCCTATGGGCTGCTGACGTGGCCGCCCCCCTTAGGGAGTAAGCTGTGATGCCCTCAGGCGGCTCCAGTCGTTGGGCTGAGTAAGCCAAGGCTATGCATCCCCTAATCAATCTGCTAAGTGAAGACGATGACACCCTTCTGCCCATACAGGACTTTTTGAAGGAAACAAAGAGAATCATTGACCTGAATAGGTTTTGTCCTGTCCAGATAAAAACTAAGTGCCCTCCGTACATCCAGTGTAATGTTCTTTCCTTCTCGTTCTGGGGATTCAGACAGAAAGATGGAAGGACATTGTCTGCTGACCTACGAAAGGTCGCATTTACCTTCAGAATGAAGGCCAGGTCAGGGACTTTCGGTTTATGGCGGTGCGCTAGCAGTCGCACTTCCTGCACCTCTCGGGGGTGGGGCTGCGCCCCGGCCGAAGAAGGGGGTGCGCAGGCTCGCAACCCCCCCCCAGGGTCCTGGTGAAGGGACCCTGGCCATGGAACTTTCAAGAGGCTGCCTCTTCGAGGGCGGAATGCCTGAGAATTGAGGCATCTCTTCGTTCTGACGGTTCTCTGTGCCAAGAGACTGAATCGGCTTAGTGATGCTGACCGGGCCAAGCAAAGGAGATCATGCAGTAGAAAAGAAATGAAAGCGAGGTCGAACGACCGATTATGAACATGAGTCAGTTTCGTAGCACTTAAAGAGGAAAAGTAGCTCCCCACCCTACCCTACTGAACAGGGAAAAAAGTGAGCGGGGGAGGGACGCCTCCCATGCGCATTAATTTTTGAGCGATTGATAGAAACTGTCTAGAAGTACTTACTCAAGCGAGGCCAAGCGGTCAAGCGCGCATTCAGAGACTTTTTTAAAAATTGCAAAAGTAAACAAACGAAAAAAGATGGTGGGGAAGAGGGACAAAGAAAGACTTTTGAAAATGAAACCGGAGAGCCCAAAGCCAGAAATGACCAGTGAGACGGCAAAGGCTGTAGCTGATTACATGCGCCCTCTACTGGAAGAGCTGAATAACTTCAAATAACAGATGTCCGTGGTAACACAAAGTATTACTGCACAACAAACGCAAATAACTGACGATCCAAATAATGAAGCAGGATGCTGAGAAAGTAAAGGAAGTGGCCGCAACAATACAGAAAGTGAAGAAGAAAGTGCAAAAGCTGGAAAAGAAACAAATTTCTTTGGAAGATCAAATGCTGCAAGTTCAAATGGATAAGGCTAACATGATCCTGCGCTTCCAGGGTGTGCCAGAGAACAGAGGAGAGAATCTTAAAGAACTGATGAGTGAGCTACTAGCCCCAGTAACAGAAATGAAGGCGGAATCGCTACTCAACGATATGGATGTGGCCTATAGGTCATATTCAGGATATATAAAGCAAAATAATCTGCCTGGGGAAATTGTAGTAAGATTCTCGAAGAGGCACGTCAGGGATGCTATCCTGAAAGCAGTAGCTGCAACACCTCTGAAAGCAGGGGAGAATGTCATCAGAACGCTAAAGGATATTCCATTTGAAGTGAGACAATGCAGAAAGAAATATAAAGAACTTGTGCTCTTTCTCCAAACAAATTCAATTGGATACAAATGGCTATTTCCAGAAGGCGTAACGTTTAAGATCGAAGAGAAAAAGGAAAGGATCGACTCTGTTCTGAAAGCTCAAGAATTCCTAAAGGAACAGCTGGGAAGGTCAGAGGACGAGAAAAAAGAAGAGGACAGTAGGTCCAGCGGCGAGCTGGAAACTGGTTCTTCCGGCGAGGACTCTCTGTCTGAGCAGGGGGCAGCAGCCCTGAAAAGTCCCTACAAGTTGCGGAAGAGAAGGGAAAAGAAGAAGTAAAGGCTGAAGGACTCTGAATTGTGCCTTTGAGAACTTTGGTTCTTGGGGATGATTGGGGGTATTGTTACTAGACAGTTAAATGTAAACTCTAAGGGTAAAAGGTTTTAAATGTTTGACTCAGTTTATAAAAGGATCAACGATGAGAAGACTTGATGTATCTAAGCTAGTTGGAGGATCTCCTTTATTGGGTTTTTAGATAGTAGTGGGTACTTTACTTTCTCCCGTATGTGTAGTATTCCCCCCCCTTTTCTGTTGTAGTTTTTTGTAGTTATAAAAAATCAATAAAAAGCCCCTCTGGGGGCTTAAAAAAAAGAAAAAAAAGAATGAAGGCCGGGTCACGACAGAGAGCTACCCTATCATTATGAAAGGTGCATAAATCCTTGTCTATCGACAGAGCTCTTAATTCTAAGACCCTCCTTGCGGACTTTATACCCACTAAGAATACGGTTTTGAAGGTCAGTTCTTTGAGGGGTCAGGTTGCCATAGGTTCAAAGGGCACCCCACACAGGGCCCTAAGAACTGTGTTGAGCTGCCAGGTTGGGAATCTGTGGACCGGGGGAGGATTAAGCAGGGACACTCCTCTCAGAAATCTTTTGACATGCGGATGACTAGCCAAAGACTGCCCTTTCCTAGCACCCTTAATAGCTGCAGTAGCTGCCACTTGTCTGCCCAAGGTAC
Source organism: Gekko japonicus (assembly GCF_001447785.1). Lineage (NCBI taxonomy): Eukaryota > Metazoa > Chordata > Lepidosauria > Squamata > Gekkonidae > Gekko > Gekko japonicus. The sequence continues at coordinate 1,009,479 of NW_015164211.1, forward strand.
TGGTGCTTAACCCCTATCCAGACCCTCTTAAAGGAAGAGAAGGATCACCCCCGTAGACGCCTCCATGGGGTCAACATGCCTTTCTTCGCATCAGGCAGAGAAAACCTGCCAGGTATTATTATAGACCCTATTAGTTGTCCCAGTTCTCCCAGATTAGAGTCCGCGCACTTAACCACTACACCAAACTGGCTCCCAGTTTGGATGACCAGACTAGGGAAGTGCAGGGACTTAACGGATAAAATCCACACTTCCAGTATCTCTATTACCATGATAAAGGAAATCCCAGTATTCAGTGAGCCTTTCCCAGATAAAATCACAGCTTTTCTCTCACCAGCAGAAACAGCCTGTCAGTTCTGTAACCCTGGATATGTGTGTGACATTATAATGATTGTTAAGAGAATTGTGACCCAGCAGTTATACTTTTCTAATGTTTTACTTGTCAACCCAAATAAGCTGTTTAACCCATCTATGGAACAGACCATAAATAAAATAAAACAGGGAGAGGGTAAAAGTATAAATCATTCCCTGAAGACTTGGACAGCAATCCCCAGGTCGATGCGGTAATTATTTAATATCTGCATTTCTTTATGGACCACTTGCTAACACACATTTATTGTATGCTATCTTTGCCTAGCCGGCCATTGAGGGTTGTGATGGGGAGAGGGGTTGATACAGAAACCTGTCCATCACGGGTGTATACTATTCCTTTTATATTGACTGATGGTCATTTTGTGATGGGGAGAGGGGTTGATACAGAACCCTGTCCATCACGGGTATATACTATTCCTTTTATATTGACTGATGCACCACAGACTTAATATAGCTCATGTAGTCTCATTAATTTAAGTCCCTGAGGCTCTATGCAATGGTAAGCCATGTTAGCTAAGATGTCTACTATCCAATTGCTCTTAATCTTGTTCTACTGTCCAATTGTTCTTAATCTTGTTCTCTCAGGGGTGGACTGGGAGGAAAAAACAGCCCTGGAAAATACCCCTTATCTGTATGTGGCCTTTTTGATCTGAATTTTTGGGCTATATTCTCAATCAGATCTTATGATAGTCTGACAGAGATGTGATGAAGTTCCTCTGCTGAAGCTAAGCAGGTCTGGCCCTGTAAGATGCTGGGAAAGGCAGCCATCTGGGAACTGTATATAAGCTGCCAAGGGCTGCTGCGAGGGAGAACAGCCTACACGTCTACAAAACCATTAATAAACAAGAGATAGACCTTTGGAGTTGCAAAATAAAATTAATCATAGCTAATTATGGTGAAGGCAATCTAAAAGAAGGTCTGGAATGTATTTAGCTTTATAAACATCTAAACCATTTTTTTTTCTCTTTGAGTGGCTGACTTCAAAATGCTGAATTTAGAGCTGGGCATGCTAACTATAGCATCGCAAGATAATTGCATCATGTCCAGTGCTGAATCTTTTGTCCATTTTGTTCATGCAAATCATATGGTTTCAGTATATAGCTACGTAAATTTCCATTTTATATATTATCACACTATTGAAGTAGTATATTTCTGGATTAAATTGTTATAATGTTGGATCCAGATGAAAATTTCTTCTGTTGGAAGGGGTGTCATTTTTACTGATCTTCCCCTCCGTCAGCTACAAAACTCCAGCTCCTACCGTGCACTGTTTTTGGTGTGTCCCAGTCTCCTTGGATTCACATTTTGGGCTGTGACAGGAAGGAGCAGGCGGGGGGACTCATTCTCCACTGACCTAAATACCTTCCATCAGTGGATATTCTCCGGAATATCCAAGCTATATAATGTGCAAATTAATATTTTTCTTACCCATCCCCCAATATAGATTATTATACTATAGTTGTTTGTATCTTGGATTAAAAATAATTTAAAAAAATTAGAAACACAAAACTAATACATAGTAACTTTAAAATAAAAAGGTTTTCAGGAAGCCATTTATTAATGAAATTACAAAAATGCAGACTATAACTGGGAAAATATGGATGCAATAATCCAAAAACAGCACTACAATTTCTCCCACAGGACTAGTCTGCATGCCTGTCTCCAAATGAAAGGCAATTTTTTCATAAAGTGAGAGTTTGTTTAGTCTCTGATAAGGGGTTCTTTTTTCACATTTAGCTCTTTCCTGAAAACTATTGTACTAGTGATTTATAGCTGGTGTGAAACAGGATTTTCCATGCTATTGGAATTAACCTTTTAGCCATAGCAATTATTCTGAGGTACCATTGCTTATTATAACAGAAATAGAACAAGCAAATATTAGTCACTCTGTCAAAATGAATTATAATTTAATTAGAAGCTCTTGACTTACACTTCTGCAGTTTTATACAGTCAAGACAAAATTAGAAGTCTGAATTTTATATTATTGGCAAAGCTGTCTATAGCATGCATGAAAGGGTGACTGATTCAGTTGCAAAATATACAACAGAAAGCAGATCTCTGGAATAATAGCCTCCTCATGGAAATAAATCTTATGTATAGAAATAGAGTTTGGTGCATACCAAAAGTAAAGTTAGAGTTCATACAGTTACTATGTTATTTTTAGTGTCTTTTAAGAACTTAAAGGAACAAATGGTCCTAGGCAGCAATCTAGAAATTCTTTTTATAAGTAGAACTTAGAATCAGATTTAGGGGACAGAACCTTCTGTTTTTGAAGCATTATACAATAGGACACATATGAAGTCCAGGACATGAAAATCCTTTACAGTTGGTGGGAAGAAACAAATAAAGAGGTATAGGATGTCTGTGTTTTAATTTGTTTAATTTCAGAATGCCTGAAATTATGTTATCTTGAATAAATCTTACTATAGTTTACCTGTTCCATTCTTTTTTAAATTGATATATATATATATCCAGATATTTTATGCATATCTTAACACTTCATTTTTCATATTCTCCTCTTTCTAAGAATCAAATTAACCATTGAAAGCATATAAGTACTCTCTATCCTCGTTATCTTATTCCCTTTCTTTATCCGCTTGCCCAAACCACCGTACAACTTCCTCTAATTCATGATCTAAACGTTATTACATTCTTCTTTAAGTTATTCAAGACTTTTATACTTTGCTGGATTCCCTCTGTGCATCCTTATTTTATATATAGTCTTTGTTCCATACCTATAAAGGAAAGTTGAACAGGGTTGCCTCCAAAACTGGGTGCTGCAGAGGAAGCCTCTGCAACAGGAGGAAACCCTCCTCCCTCTTATCGGAGGTCTTGGGGGGGGCACGCCCTTCCCCTCCTTGCTATGCCGTTGGCTTTAACTATTCCATTCCTATTGTCTATTTTCCATTATTATTATTCCCACTCATCCTAACTCTAACTTACTCTATATACTAACATACTATCATACTAACTCTAACTTACTTTATGGATTACATTCTACCTCTCTGCTTCAAAAAATAATATCACAGTTCAAACACTTCCATTCCTTAATTTGGTTACTGCCTCTACTAAAAAAAATTCTTTAATTTCATTATGTGCAGTGAACATTTTGTTTTCCAAATTAACCACGAGATGTCTGAGTGGCAACCATCTGTACTGAATTCCTTTGTCTCTGAGAATTTTTACTATTTCCTTAAGATGTTTTCTTGTGATGACTGCCTCAGCTGGAATGTCAGGAAACAGATACACAATCGTGTCCTCCAGGCTCAGTCCCTGCTTGTCTCTCGCGATTGCAAAAAGTTTATTCTTCGTCTGGACCTGCTTAAATTTGATTATAATATCAGGGGAAGCATTTTCAGGAGACTTTGGGGGGATATTTAGCTGGAAGGCAGAGCTGATGATCCCTTCAGAAGACACTGCTTCTCCTGCTCCTAGAAGAATCTGAGTCAACCATTTGTTTAAAGCTGCAGTGAGATTTTCTTTTTCAAGTGTTCAAGGTCAGTATTACTCTTTTTGGGAGGTCTATAAGGAGGCTTTTTAGTACCTTTCTTTGAAAGACCTTGACCTGAGAGAAACCTTGGAGAGCTGCATTCAGAGTAGACAATACTGAACATCATAGACTAGTGCTCTGACTCGGTATAAGACAGTTGTGCGCAGGCCTGCCAAGAGGCACTATGGGCCCCCAGACAAGCCAAGAGGCACTATGGTCTCCCCATGTGACCCTGAACCAAACCAAATATCATAACAAAACAAATCACTTGGCTGGCTACTACTATGCATCTATAATAATAAAAGGATCCACATGTCCATCTGTCTGTCTAGTTATGGCAGGCATAACATATCAGAAAATAAAACTAGGAATCTCAAAATTGGCCACTAGCTTCAGGATGATTGTGGACATTCCAGGGCCAAAAATAAAAAGAATCAGAATAGCCTGGCCCTTGTTATCTTCAGACCCCTGCCATGCTATTTGCAATGGAAGTCAAGCTGAGTTCTAACCTCTGTTCCTCATTTATTACCATTGAGGCAGATTAACATTCTATTATCATGTTTGTAAGCATCATTTTAATGCTTTTATAGCTTATTGGAAATACTAACTCCCCCCTTTTGTTTATAATATTAGTAAAGGTTTACTACTATACTGCTATTAAATATTTTCTAAGTTGCCAACCAGGATGTAGGAGCGGGGGAGGGGAGAATTAAAATAAGAAGTAAGGATAGAGGAATGGCAAATCATGAAAGGAAAAGAGCAAAATGAAGGAGGATAAAACTTGTGGAAAAGAGAGTATTTAAGAAAAAGACATGGAAAAGTTTTTCTATTTTGCTACCACACACTAATAAGTCTCCTTTGCAAGATATTGCTGTGCAGACAAAACTATGGAGCTCGGTGGAACTAAAGGAAGAGGGAAACCAGTGACTGCTGGGGACAACAACCTTATTAGAAGGCCACATCCTGGCAATTACTGTAGCTTGTATTGGCTGGTTTTGTCTTGCTCCAGTACTGGCTTGGCTAATGGGTTTAGTAGGATCTGAGAAGCAAGGATTTCCCTGAGCCTCCTAATAAAGTTTGCAGAAAGACTCAGCCAGCAGTCAGAACAACTTCTTTTTACTGTGCTCTGCCTTCCCTGTGCCCTTAGTAGCTGCAATGCAGAACTGCATTAGAACTAAATAAAATTAAAAATAAAATACAGCAGGAGCTCTCCATTTAACTTGGGTCCCAGGAATTTTGTCTCTCTCCCCCCAGCAGCTGTGGCTGTATATGTTTGTGTGGCAAAACCATAAAATCTTGCCTAACTGCTTGATAATGTTATAATTAAGAAGAGAAGTAAAATATAGCTTGAAAGGATACTTGGGTTAAACAAGAAATGTTAGTATCTAAATTGATTTCACACAGAACCAGATACTGAAGAATACCTACTCACATCTACATAAAGAGGTTAGTGCCGTAGTTGGTGGTTGGTTTTCGGATGAAACCCTGTTAGTGTTAGAAAGTCATCCAAGAATATTATGAGAGCACCAAGTATGTGGGGTTACCCAAATTGGCCTATTTAGTGAATGTATTAATGAATGTATCTGTTAATAATAATAAGAATACTGATCGTGGTAGAGACCAGCTGTGCATCACACAGTATTTAAGAAGACCTACTTGGATCAAGAATTAACAGTTTGTTTTAAGGTAATTGAAGTCCTTGAGTATACAACACTTCCAGTACTGTTAACACTGGTGCTTGGACACTGGTGGTGGCAACAGTGCATAATGCAAAAGGTAGCTTAGATGTCCTGGTGTCTATGTAAGGTCACTATCAGTTCTGTTCTGTCTTGTTTAGAGTTCTTAATGTTCACACTCATCAGTGTTCAGAAATACTTTATCTTTATTTAAAATGTCAGCTTCTAATGATTGTAAAAGATGCAATCAGATTTCCATTTAGCAACAGTTTCAAGTGACTCAATTAATTATCTGAAGCCCTTTCTCTTTTCATTACTATTCATACCACACCAAATTCTATTTTCATTTTCAGGTTTGCGAAGCTGGATTAAAAAACCAACAGGAACTTTTCATAGCATTACAAAACTGCTCTGGCCTGTATTCAGTCCCTCCCCCCCCCTTATTAAATTTGCAGGTAATACTAAATTGGGAGACAGAGTCAGGATACAGGATGATCTTGACAGGCTACAAAACTGTGCTAAAACAAATAAAAATGAATTTCAGTGGAGATAAATGTAAAGTTCTGCATTTAGGTAGGAAAAATCAAATGCATAATTAATTATAGGATGGGGAGACTTGTCTTGGCAGTAGTATGTACGGAAATGATCTAAGGAGACCATACACTGAACATGTGTCAGTAGTGTGATGTGGTAGCTAAAAAGGCATAAGCGATTTTGGGCTGTATCAACAGAAGTTTAGTATCCAGATCACACAAAGTGATGGTATTGCTTTAGTCAGCTCTGGTTAGACCTTACCTAGAGTATTGTGTTCTGTTTTGGGCACCACAATTTAAGAAGGATAGAGACAAGCTAGAATGTGCCCAGAGGAGGGCAACAAAGATGGTGAGGGGTCTGGAGACCAAGTCCTATGAGGAAAGGTTGAAGGAGCTGAGTATGTTTAGCCTGGAGAGGAGATGACTGAGAGGTGATATGATAAACATCTTCAAGTACTTGAAGGGCTGTCATATGGAGGATGGTATGGAGTTGTTTTCTGTTGCCCCAGAAGTTTGGACCAGAGCCAGTGGGTTGAAATTAAACCAGAAGAGTTTTCAGCTAAACACTAGGAAGAACTTTCTGACAGAGTGGTTCCTCAATAGAATAGGCTTTCTTGGGAGGTGGTGGGGTTTTTAAACAGAGGCTAGATGGCCATTTGACAGCAATGCTAATTCAGTGAACTTAGGCAGATCCTGAGAGGGAGGTCAGGAAGGGTTGCCTCAGTGCTTAGTTCTTGTGGCCCTTTCTTACACGCCCAGGGAAATGCTGATCGCCACTTTGGGGTCAAGAAGCAATTTTCTTCAGGCCAGTTTGGCCGTGATTCCTGGAGAGTTTTTTTTGTCACCTTCTGGGCTTGGAGCAAGGGTTACTGGGGGTGGGGGGAGGTGTTTGTGAATTTCCTGCCTTGTGCAGGAGGTTGGACTAGATGACCCTGGAGATCTTTTCCAACTCTATGATTTTATGATTCTATGAAATTTAAAGCCCCATTTCCCCTGAGAGAGTGTGATATGTGTGGACCATCTAAGCATCTTCCCACATGCTTCTGTTGTAGGAGAATTCCTTTTCCCCAGACCTCCAGCCACTGTACTAATTTACTAGGAAAATGAAGTTATCCCCCTCCAGATAGCTCTTCAGTTCTGCTACTGCTGCTAGGTGGAATGTGTTTACACAGGAGGCCACAACCATCTCTTGGTTAATGTGTGATATGGCAAGTGATAAGCAATTCGAGTTTCTTGTCTCCTTTGCTGGACTGTGGCAAAGCTATCTGCTTTACGAGTTTTGACTCTTCCCTTGGTGAGTTTGTGGGTGTGTGCATTATAGTCAATGGCTCTGGTCAGTCTGTTTGAAAACTAGAATTAGAATCTCCTTTCACCTTCTTATTGAAGATTCATTAACTAAGGGTTATGAATAGTTATTTTAGGGGTGGCAACCTCCTCTCCTGCCTTTCCCGTGTCTGCCACACCTTCCTTCTCTGTTTGCCTCACTTCCCCTTGCTGTTTTTGCCCCCACCCAGGAACCAGAGTAGCTAAGTCTCCTTCTCTCCTTGTTCCTCAAGACCTCTTTAAAGAGAGAAGGAGTAGAATGTTCCTTGATTATGAAAACATCCAAACACTTACCCAGCATAAAGAGCAACTTATCATAAATTTCAAGTGTGCCATCAGCATCACAGATTATGAACTGATGGAAAAGAAACAAATAAGATCCTTAGCCCAGCAGTGCACATGAATAGTTCTGTGACTATACGAGTTGCTTGGCTTTGCTGCCCCTTTCTAAGGCTGTTTCTTTATATGATTATGAATTGTTTCTCTATCTGCTCAAGAAAGGGCAGGTAGTATTGTACTGTAAAGCCCATGCCACAAAAGGATAGACAGTAGCAGCCTAATATGCTCCATATTTTTGCAAAGAGCAGTAAATTCCATCACTACAGAGTACATCTACTCAGTATTTTTACAGTGAAAGGGATAGCATCTTCCTGAGGCTGTGAAGTATCACCAACAGGTGATGCCACTGGGTGGAAGGACTGCTCCCCTTACATTGTCTCCATATGTTTGGACAGCATTTGGCAGAGCGTCCCCCCTCCCCTTACCAAATGTTCAGATTCATCAAGTGAAGGAGCAGAATTCATCATGCTAACTACCCAAATTGTCTTTTTCCCTCACAAGTTCCCTGGAGAAGAACAGGTAACATACCTGAAGCCCAGGACAGTGCAAAGCACAGCCCTTCTAAGCTTTCTGATCACTCAAGAATACATTAGCATTAGATCAAGCCTAATAAATTCATAGCAAAAAAGGGAAGAAATGGCTGCCTTGTGCAATATTTGCCCCTCAGTTCTGGAAGAAAAAGGAAGGCAACCTGTGTCCTCCTGCTTCAACCTTGATGATGACCCCTACTTAAACTTGTTCATTGTATGCTGTGCTATATTTTGCTTTGTTTCATCTTTTGAAAGCCAGATTTATATTAAGCCTTGTAAAGTTCTGTTGAAAATAAATAGAGACGGCAATCCTGGAAAATGTCCTCTCTAGTGAATTGTGACAGCTGTGTCTCTTCTCATTTTAAATCCCTTATTCTATCCTTCTTTCCTTTGTCTCCTAGCTTTGAGTCATTTCTTAACCTGACCTAAAATCCAGGGATTTAAATATCAAAATTCTGGAAGTAACTGAATTTTGGCCAAAGTTCAAAAGCAGCTTAGATAATTGATGCCACTTTCCAATTTTGATGGTTAATGTGGACTATGGACTATTTTCTATGCACTGTTAATTTTAAAAAATTGAGTTTATATTCATCAACTGGAATTGTGTTTGGGAGAAATATCTCTAGTGTAGTACAGTTTAGCAGTGACTATGTTGGTGACAAATATAGATTAGAAACTTGTGCTTAGTGAGGTAGAGCTATTTTGTGCTGCATATCGTTCTGCTATCACAATTTTTGGTGGCTCTTACTCATTATTCCTGATATAATGCCACAGTCAGGTAAACTGAAATTATAACTACAGGAACCGAACAACAATTCTGAGTCCAGTGTAGTAGTTCAGTATACTAGTTCAGTTTTATTTATTGAAAATATGTATATGCTGCCTGTCTACATTCATGTCCATAGCAATTCACAATGTAATAAAACAATTATAAATTCTGTGACAAAACCATGATGAGCTCTAAACATATCCCTGTTACAGGATCTTAGTCTGGCACCTAAAACCAGTCAGTGGCTGGGCCAGGCAAAGAGAGGGGAATTGTATTTCAGAGTCAGAGCACCACTATGGTAAATGGCTTTTTTTTTAATAGCCACCCACTTTACGTTTGAAGGCAGGAAGAGAGAAGCAGGGCCTGCAATTGAGAACAAAATGTTTAGGCAGGATTATGCGAGAGCAAACAGCCCTTCAGATACCCTGGTCACAGATCATGGAGGATTTTTAAGGTTTCACTGTAACCCTGAACTGAGTCAATGGCCTTAGAACGGTGTAACTTTGTTTAGGATAGCACCTTGTATTAGAACTGGAAATGAAAAGGCAATATCTGAAGATCTTTAAGACCCAGTGTGATCTTCTGCCTGTAGTCTGTGACTAATAGCAGTCTCACTGCTGCATTGTAGACTTGTTGACTTTCCCAAACTATCTTCTCAGGTAGTCCCACATAGAATGCTTTATAGTAATCTAACCTGGAAGTGATGAAACCACTGAACCAGATCTCGCTTCTCAAGGTAGACTTTGTGGTGCAACGGGCATTTTTGTTTTAAAAAACCCAACAACAACTATATGTTGCCTCTCTATAGAACTTCAATACACATGCATGTCCTTTGAGAAACTACTTCAATGAGATCATTCTGCAGCCATAAGAGCTGCATCACTTTATGGTTTCCTCCTCCACTTCTGCAGCCATAAGAGCTGCATCACTTTAAGGTTTCCTCCTCCTGCAGAATGAAAAGCAGCAACAATGATGGTGGGTGGGCACTGGTTATAGGAGTATGAATTAGAGTATCCACTAGCAAACAAGATTCCCTGTTTGTTGCCCAGGAGCCTCCTTTTTGACTAGCATATTAAACAAATGCATATTCACACATTTATTGTATCTGTAGGAAAACATTTTGATTTTACTTTTGACACTTAAAAGTAATAGATAAAACACCCCATAATGTCAATAATCAGCACATAATTTGTCCTGTGTTCTAACCTGATTACGAGTCAACCCATGGAGTAACAGGGTATATTTATGAGCTGAGAATTTCTGTTTGCTTGTTTTAACACATCATTTTTACTTAATGCGTTTTAAGAGTCTAAAGGAAAAACCCAAAAACCCTCAAAGTTCCCATGGAATCATTTTATCAATAATTAAGGGTTACTTCCTTTATTGTAATGCATCTGTATAGGAGTGCTTATGTAAATTGCTCCCATATGTGATGCTGTACCGTAAGTTGAATGTATTAAACTTGGGAGACTATATGATCACTCCCAAGCCACACACAGAATCTTACATGGCATGTATCTTCTTCTGGCCTAATTCCATCTGTATTTCCTGCATTGCTGCCTTTTTTCCTCCCCTAGCTGAAAGCAACATGGAAGTCCTGTGTTGCTAATCATAAATCTTGATTTTCTCTAATAATGGTTTGTAACTTAAAAAAAAAGAATTAGAATTGTTATGGGGTTCAGGACAGATATGTTACATATTTATCATCTGTGCTGCCTGTTTAAGAAGTGCCCAAGGCATCTCACAAAACGTATTAAAAACATATCAATCAAATATAAAACCTATATTTTATATAGCATTTTTGCTGCTTGTTCACTTGAGGGGAATCAGAATTCATGTTGTTGCAATTCATTTATCCTCTCAGTCCTGGGACGGTCTCTCCCCCTAACCTACCTTACAAAGCTATTGTGATGATAAAATGGGGAAACTCAATGAATGCTACATTGAGCTTTGTGGAGTAAGAGTGAAGTAAAATGTGATGAATAATAAAACAGAGTTTGAGTCCAGTGGCACCTTTAAAACCAACAAAGTTTTATTCAAGGTATAAACTTTTGTGTACATGCACACTTCTTCAGGTACAATGAAATGGAAATTACCCATCCATACGTGTAGGTAGAGGGCAAGCAGTAAATTAGCATACTGTCATGGTTCGATAGTCAGGTCAAACAACACAGTTCTTCATAAGAATTCTGTTTATTGGTACACTAGGACTATGACACGTGTACTGCTTGTGTCAGGAATACCCAGGAACAGTATGGCACCCTGAATTATACTAGGTTCAAGCCACCCCCCTTACAAGCCGAAGCCAATAAGCAAAGTTTGCGTGCATGGGGGAAAGAGAGTGGGCAAAATCAAAAGCCGTTGGTTCCCAGCTAAAGCCGACAGCAGCTGGAGCATCCCAAGGTCAAGGTAGTAGATAATAGCCAGACAGTGAAACTCTGTGCGTAGCAGGGAGAGTAAGGTGGTTTCCCCCTCCACACATTCCAGCAACATGGCAGTGTTAACTGACACATACAGCATAATGAAAATGTTTAACAGATTCAAGGACCAAACAGGGAATAACAAGCTTAGTTTATATGGTTACCATTTGTTTGGGTTTAATTCTGTAGGAAAACATAGTGAAGGAAATAAATACGTCAAGATTGGAGATTGATGGGCAGATGCTGAGAGTAATTAACTGAGACCCTGTCATTAACTGAGACCTTCTCAAGCATGGAGGTGACCTTACAGCATCTTTTTCTTTGAAGTAGGGCAATTGGCTGTGTAGAGTTATCTCCCCTGTCCCCAGACCAGAGAAATACATTCCAGTCTACCATTCCAAGTTGCATTACATTCAACTATTCATTATGTTACATTACAATCTACTATTATAATCTATTATTCCAAATAAGAAATAAAATAAAGAGGCCCTTCTGGGGGATTGGTGAGAATACAGATGTAAGGGCTGAATGAAGTTAGACTATGTAGTGAGATAAGAAACCAATATCCTTGTTAAGTCCTGGGGATTCCATTGTTCTGAGTGTTGTAATAACTTGCAACTCAGCAGTTTCCCTTTCCAGTGTGTTTCTGAAGTTCCTTTGCAATAAAACAGCTACTTCGAAGTCACCCACTGAATGTCCTGGAAGGCTGAAGTGTTCTCCTGCAGGTTTCTCTGTCTTGTGATTCTTGATGTCATATTTGTCTCTATTTATCCTTTGGCGTAGGGTTTGACCTGTTTGCTCAGTGTAAAAACCCAAAGGGCATTGTTGGCATTTAATAGCGTATACAGTGTTAGAAAATGAGCATGTGAATAAGCCTGGATGGTGTAGTTGATGTTGTTAGGTCCCATGATTGTGTTTGGGTGTATGTGACAACAAAGTTGGTATCTGGGTTTATTGCAAGCTCTGGTACCTGTAGGGTTGCCAAATGGGCCCGGGGGGTGGGGAATCCCCCGCTTTGGCGGCCCGATTTCTGACGCGACAGAATCGGCCCCCGGGGGAAACCCCACCCCGGTGTGCACGTCACCCGGATGTGACGTCGCACGCTGGGGGCGGAGCCACAGCCATTTGAGGGGAAATGTTCCAAGTAAGCCAGAATGATGTTAGCATACTATGGGTCCATATGGGTGCCCACAGCTGTTCCATTGATCTGAAGGAACAAGTTGTTGTCCAATCTGAAGTGGTTATGGGTGAGAACAAAATGGCACAGTTTGGTGGCAAAGCAAACTGTGGTGTTGTCAGAAACCATATTCCTTATGGCTTGTAATCCATCTTTGTGTGAGATGCTGATATACAGAGATTTCACATCCATGGTGGCTAAAATAGTATTCTCTGGGTTGTTCAAAGATTTTATTAGTTACACATGTGCCAAAAAGTAGTATAACCTATAGGTGTCTTGAATTGCCAAGAAAATTATCTCAAATTCTTCCTTGTATTATAAAATATTAAATATTGCACAGTTTTGATTATTTCCTTAGGTCTGTCCTTGAACCCGGAATCCATTTTCTGTCCTTTCTTATCAGAATTTATTTGGCCTAGAAAGGTTTCCCAGGCTATTGCTATGGTACCTCTTAATTTTGTCTTTTCAGTAAGCAAGAAACAATCCATACATTTCAATATATATATAATTCATTGTCCATGAAGCTTTACCCAGAGAGAGTTCAAGAGAAGGGACAACTGGTGGCTTAACTCAAATAAACAAATGGTTTTGATTAAATCCACACAATGGTAAATGATAGGATTGTGGGTAATAGGCTACAGTTGGCTGATTTATTATTTCAAGGGAAGCTTAGTCCTGAAAAATTCTTGAAAATATCTTGGAAAGGAATCCTCAGGGGTTGCACAGATCATTTTGCCTTCCTTTGTTATCATTGCTATAATCTTTTCCCTCAACAAACATATTCATAGTAGTACATTCAAAGTACTAGTTCAACTGTAGTCTGTTCTGAATCAGTTTAGTCCCAATTTTCCTTTATGTCCTGCACATATTTTCATATTTTAGTGAGTGTCCCAAAGTCAGAGAGCAAATACTTTTAGGTTACCCATTTGCAAATTAGTACTGAAGTAGCTTTTCATACTACCCAAGATTGGTAGTCGTGCATAATTATAAAGGTTTATCATGTGAAGCACTCATGTCTTTCTTGCTTTCTTATCTGTCTTTCGAGAATTTATACTGTGCCTTGGGCTTCTTATGTAAGGAAAATAAGCCACAAAAGCAGCTAAATTAAAACAGCCATAAACTGATTTCACACAGTTAAATTGTTTGGGCATCATAAAGAACAAATTCTGTATTAAGCATAGAAAACTGGAGGAAACAAAGAATGTACAGTCTTTCAATTTGAATAGCCCTTGTCTTGAACCAGCTCCTTTTGATTTCAGAGAAAGCATATACATGAAGTAAACTACATTGGGGGCTGGCAGGATTAACTATCAGACAATTAACTCTCTGGTCAAGAAATACTGAGGACGGAAACAATTCAAGCATCTCCCAGGCTAACTTGAGACTGATTCTCATGTTAGTTTAGGTGAGGCATCTTTTCTGCATTGTAATATGGGGAAACTGAAACAACCTTATACTGTGCGTCAAGTCCCCCCCCCCCAATTTGGCATCTAGAAAGGTCATTGGATATAGAAACTAGCCACCATTGTGAAGGCAGCTGCTAGCTCACTGTGTCTGTAGGCCAGTTCACATTAGCCTTCATCCATTCAGTTGTGGAGTAGTTTGGCATAGAGAAGTGATTCTTAATGCCTGATGTCACATTTTCAGAGTGAGCGAGACAATTAATAAATTAATTCTATTTATCTGCTTCATTTACGTATTGTATTTCTCCGTAATGGAAAACCAAAGCAGTTTACATTGTTGCCCTCTCCTCTATCCTCACAACAACCCTGTGAGGTAGGTTAGGCGGAGAGTGTGTGACTGGCCCAAGGTCATCCAGCGAGCTTCCATGGCAGAGTGGGGATTCGAGTCTGGGTCTCCCAGATCCTAGCTATACACTCTACATCCCATTGGATCTTAAACCAATATATGGCTTCTATTAAAGTTATGCAGTTTTTGTTTGCAACTTTCTTTTGCCGTTTTTAACCTTTGTTGTTAAAAATGAAATGGTTGTATGATTGGCTATGACTTCATTTGTTTTTATGGCCTGAAGTTTTGGGGAAAAAGTGTTTGTGTGTGTGTGTACGTGTGTGTGAATGTATGTTAGAGGGAGATTTAAATTGTATCAGTATATAAGATGGTTTTAAGACTGATTGTCATTTACAGGTAGAAATTCTTTCCAGGTAAAGAATAATTTGCAGTGAGAAGAAAATAATGCCAGTTTACAAAAAATGTGTCTTAAGATATAGGGATACAGTTGCTCAAAGGTAATAAATAGTTGATTTGGTTGGTTTGTGAAGTTTATAAAATATATTTTAATTAGAATGAGCAATACAAAAGAACATAAGGAATGTATTGCTAGTGTCAATGCTATTATTCATACAATATTGCTATAGGCAAGGTTTTAAATGATTTAATTAGCATTGCTGTTACTGTAAGGTAAAGGTAAAGGTTCCCTTGCCAGTCAAATCCGACTCTAGGGTGGCGGTGCTCATCATCATCTTAAATTATAATAACCTCAGAATTGTTTGTGGTTTGCATAACAATTGGTGGTAATTTTGAATAGAATTGATGGGCGAGAAATAAGTGGAGTTTAGTTGCATATTAATTTGTTTTTTTAGTTTCAAGAAAATGTAGGCTAGTTTAAAAATTGCTGGCTAAACCATATGGATATATGGAATTACTGATTTGACTGTGACTGATTGGGAGAATACATCAAGCCTGCATAAAGATATTAAACTCCCATAACATAAAGATATTAAACTCTTACACCCATAATTCACCTACATAATATATTAGAATATTTTG